>NC_060138.1:1143728815-1144031845 GCF_021461385.2 Schistocerca piceifrons
GATGCTATCAGAGGCCTGATGATGGAAAGCAGGCGGCAGGAAAGGTTGTGGCTTGCCTGTGGAGGTGTCACAGAATGTGACCAGTCAGAAACGAGTTGTTGGGCCTTGACGATAGAAGCCCGGCAATGTAATGACATCCTGGCCTCAGGAAGTGTGGCTAAATTGATGGAACTAGTGACACTGGTAGCTTGTGACAGACTGTTGGCAACATCATCATCCATTCATGAGACTGCCAAATGTCTGTGCTGAACTGAGTGACATATTCCAGTTTTGCGCAGCACAGTAGAACTCAACAGTTGTGCAACTGGAGCCCTTGTCAATGAGACAGCAGCCAGCAGTGTTTGGAATGAGTGGAAAATGTGCTAAGAAATTGGCACCAATAATTGTCTCTGTAATGTTCCTGATGATGAATTGCCAGCTGAAGGCAATGTGCAATCCCAGATCCTATTGCATTGGGTGGACGCTCTAGGTTATGCTGGATGAATTTTTGGCAGTTGACTGGCAGAATGGTGTTGTTGGTTGACACCAAGGGAGCATTGTATGTAGGTAGACACCACAGGCCAGACCCAGCGCCTACTAGGAAATGCTGGACGGACCTTCTGCCTGATATAAACAAGTGCTGTGAGGCAGCATAGCACCTGTGCACACTTACTCGCAGATTCCACTGGCATTGGGGTAGTCGCACGTTGGGTGGCAACAGGAAGCTTGCTTGCCAAATTTGCAGTGGTACCAACATAAAGTGACTCGATCTTTGGCACATTGATGGTCACGGATTCATTGGTGAAGGTGTGGCGGTGTGGGAACACCAACTGGCTTCATGCGAAGTGCAGATGCTTGTCATGTGAAGCCTTTGATATGGGCCCAAAACAGCTAGAATTCCTGGTTGGCCATGGTGGCTGACAAAGTGTTGCAGTCCACTGTGCAGGCAGACATTGTGGCTGTGGGCAGACCTAAATTGTTAGCTATGAATCTCTTGTTGTGCTCTTCTCCTATTACCTGAATTATGTCTGGTATAGTTGAGTTTCGCTCCTTGATTGGTATACTTTTGCCATCAGCCAGCATTAGAAGTTTTGAACCATTCTCTATAGTCACTGGAAGATAATCAATGAGGCCTAGCCAGAAAGTAGCTTAAGTTTTGGTATTAAAAAACAGTGTAGAGAAAAATGTTTCATCTATTTGAAAGTGACACTTAAATACATTTTCCAGCATGGTCTCCACATAAATTTAGACACATATCATTGCGAAAAATGAGCTTTGAAATTCCATTGTCATAAAATTCTGCTGCCTTAGGCTTCAACTGGTTAATCAGGCCCCTTGCAGTCTCATAGTGTTGTCAAAATGCCATGATCAAGCTAGGTCCTTATCACTGGAAACGGATGGAAGTCACTGGCTGCAAGATGTGGACTTTATGGCGGATGGGGAAACACCTCCCACTTAAGGCATTGAGTACTTCTCGAGTGTGATTTGCCTTGTATGATGGAGCATTAGTGTTGTCACGCAAGAGCAAAATTTCTGAGCTTTGCTTCCCACTGTGCTTATTCTAAATTGCTCTTCTTAAGTTTTCCAATGACAATGCCTTGCAGAGTTTATTGTTGTGCCACACTCAGGAAAATTGACAAGAAGCTTATGATTCTTGGCCTAAAAAAACAGTCACCATAATTTTTCTTGTAGACAAAATTTCAAGCATTTGCTTGGTTTTTTTTTTTTTTTTTTTTTTTTTTTTTTTTTTTTTTTTTTTTTTTGGGGGGGGGGGGGGGGGGGAATTTATGTGCTGCCAATCCCTTAGACTGCAATTTGGTCTTGGGGTTCATGCGTTTGACCCAAGTCTTGCCTCCAGTTACAATTTGACCAGGCAACAAGTCATCATCTTTTTCATAAGACTCAAGAAATATCAATAATGCAGCCGTATGCTGGTTCTTGAGATTTTGTGCCAAGTTTTTGGTACCCATCTTGCACAACATTTGTGATGGCCTAGTGTGTATGAAGTGATTTTAAGCAAGAAACTGTGTGAAATTTGTGGAAAACTAAATGAGAGCTTAGTCTTCGTGAATCTGCAGTTTTCTTGAATCTTCTGCCCGATTTTTGTGACCAGTTCATCAGTCACAGTGCTTGGTTGTCCACCTTGCTCTTCATCGTGAACATTAGTTTGACCACTTTAAAACCTAATGCACCTTCAGTCATTACATTGTTTCCGTACACTTCACACAGTTGCAGATAAATTTCGGTTGGTGTATGGTTTCTTATTACTGACTGCACTTCACAATATGCGGGTTTTTTGGTTGTGAAACACACTGAAAACTATTACTGTGAAATAACAGGAAATGGCACGAACTTCATGCTGGCATGGCTGGATGCTGACTGAATGAACCAATGCTCAGACAGCATTATGCCCACGCTAGCCCCATCCATTATTGCTACTGGTGAAAGTGTAGTATACTTACTGGATAGCCCTGGTTTTTTGTAGTTTAAGTAGAATTTTAACAATACTATGAAAAGGATAGATTGCTACTCACCTTAAAGATGGTGAGCCAACAGCCTTGCCACAGTGGTAACACTGGTTTGTCAGATCACTGAAGTTAAGCTCTGTTGGGCTGGCCTAGCACTAGGATGGGTGACCATCCAGTCTGCCGAGGGCTGTTGGCAAGTAGGCTGCACTCTGCCCTTGTGAGGCAAATTGAGGAGCTACTTGACTGAGAAGTTGTGGCTCTGGTCTCATAAACTGACATACGGCCGGGAGATACTAATAGGATAATTTTTCTTGTTAGCTGTGCCAAAATTTAGTAAGAAGTGTCACAGGTCTGTAGATTTGGGTGGCTTGCTTATGTCTAGCTTTATAGGTGTTACTACAACATACTTTAACCTGCTTGTAAATATGAGTCATTGATTGATTACAAACAATTATGAAAAGGATAGATTGCTACTCACAGTACAGATGACACATTGTGTTGCACACTTGATGCACACAACTGCTATCTCCGACCACTTTAGCCAGACTGCTACTGTTGTGTTGAACTCAAACAACAGTCGAGAGTGGGAGATGCAAGGAGGAGGATACATTTTCATCTCAGAGTAGTTCTTGCAATCTATATCCTCAATTATTTCAATCTCTGTCTTTCTCTACAGTTGTTACCCTCTACAGCTCCCTCCAGTACCATGTAAGTTATCTCTCAATGTCTTAATAATTGTCCTATCATCTAAACCTTTATCTTGTCAGTGTTCTCCATATATTCCTTTCCTCTCTAATTCTGCACAGAACCTCTTCATTCCTTACCTTATCAGTCCACCTAATTTTCAACATTCGTCTGTAGCACCACATTTCAAATGCTTAGATTCTCTTCTGGTGCAGTTTTCCCACGGTCCATATTTCACTACCATACAATGCTGTGCTTCAAACTTACATTCTCAGAAATGTCTTCCTCAAAATTAAGACCTGTCTTGGACATTAGCAGACTTTTCTTGGCCAGGAATGCACTTTTCACCATTGCTAGTGTGCTTTTGATGTCCTCCTTGCTCCATCTGTCATGGATTATTTCGCTGCGTAGGTAGCAGAATTCCTTGACTTCATCTACTTCATGACCACCAAGCCTGATGTTAAGTTTCTCCCTGTTGTCATTTCTTCTAACTCTCATTACTTTCATCTTTCTTCGATTTACCCTCAATCCATATTGTGTACTCATTAGATTGTTCATTCCATTCAGTAGATCCTGTAATTCTTCTTTGCTTTCACTCAGGATAGTAATGTCATCAGCGAATTGTGTCATTGATGTTCTTTCACCTTGAATTTTAATTCCACTCCTGAACCTTTCTTTTATTTCTATCATTGCTTCTTCAATGTACAGAGTGAACAGTTGAGGCGAAAGACTATATCCCTGTCTTACACCCTTTTTAATCCAAGCACTTCGTTCTCAGCCGTCCACATTTATTATTCCCTCTTGGCTCTTGTACATATTGTATATTACCCGTCTTTCCCTATAGCTTACCCCTATTTGTTTTTTCCAGAATTTCAAACACCTTGCACCATTTTACATTGTTGAATGCTTTATCCAGGTTGACAAATTTTTCTTTAGTCTTGCTTCCATTATCATGTCAGAATTGCCTGTGTTGTGCCTGTACCTTTTCTAAAGCCAAACTGATTGCCATGTAGCACATTCTCAATTGTCGGTTCCATTCTTCTGTACAGTATTCTTGTTAGGAACTTGGAGGTATAAGCTGTTAAGCTGATTGTGCGATAATTCTCACACTTGTCAGCTCTTGAAGTCTTCAGAGTTGTGTGGATGCTATTTTTCCGAAAGTCAGATGGTTAGTTGCCAGACTCATACATTCTACACACAAATGTGAATAGTTGTTTTCTTGCCACTTTCCCCAATGATTTTAGAAATTCTGATGGAATGTTATCTATCCCTGCTATCTTATTTGATCTTAAGCCTTCCAAAGTTATTTTAAATTCAGATTCTAATCTGGATCCCATACCTATTCACTATCAGCTCCTGTTTCTTCTGCTGTCACATCAGATGTGGAATTCCCATTGCATTCTTAATTTCACCAAAGGTTGTTTTGACTTTTCTCTATGCTGAGTGTGTCCTTGCGACAGTAATTTCTTTTCAGTTTCTTCGCATTTTTCAAGGAGCCATTTCACTGTAGCCTACCTGCACGTCCTGTTTATTTCATTCCTGAGCAACTTGTATTTCTGTGTTCCTGAATTTCCTTGAACATTTTTGTACTTCTTCTGTCATTGATCAGTTGAAGTATTTTGTCTGTTACCCATGGTTTCTTCGCAGTAAACTTCTTTGTACCTATGTTTTTCTTTCCAACTTCTGTGATTGCCCTAAATATTTAGAGATGTCCATGCCTCTACAACTGAACTGCCTACTGAGCTATTCATTATCACAGTATCTATCGCCTCAGAGAACTTAAAGCTTATGTCTTCTTTCCTTAGCAGTTATATATCCGACTTCTTCGTGCTTTGATTCTTCCTGACTAGTCTCTTAAACTTCAGTGTACTCTTCACCACTACTAAATTGTGATGTGAGTCTATATCTGCTCCTGGGTATATCTTACAGTCCAATATTATGTCGGAATCTCTTCCAGAGCGCGATGTATTCTAACTGGAAACTTCCCTTATCACCTGGCCTTTTCCGAGTATACCTCCTCCTCTTGTGGTTCTTGAACAGAGTCTTCACTATTCTAGCTGAAATTTATTGCACGACTCAGCTAGTCTTTCTCTTCTCTCATTGCTAGTACCAAGCCCATATTCTCCCATAATCCTTTCTTCTATTCCTTCCCTACAACTGCATTCTATTCCTCCATTAGATTTCGATCTCCTTTTTCACAATGAATTACCTGTTCAGTATTCTCATATACTTTTTCCTGTATCTTCATCTTCAGCCTGTGATATCGGCATGTATACCTGAACTATAATTGTCAGTGTTGGTGCGCTGTCAATTCTCCTGAGACCAACCCAATCACTGACCTGTTTCCAGTAACACAAACTGTGCCCCCCCCCCCCCCTTTCCACCCCACCTTCTCTGCATCTAGATTGAGAATTAGCATTTCCCTTTTCAGATTTTCTAGCTCTTGCCATGTTCAAACTTCTGACATTCCACACTCCAACTTTTAGAGCTTTATTCTTTCATTGGTTATTCAATCTTTTTTTCATAGTCACCTCCCCATTGGTAGTCCCTTCCAGAGATCCAAATGGATTTTTTTTTCGCCTTTAGGGGTAGTTTTCCACCCTGAGAGCCAGAGAGTGCCCTGCCCTCTGTCTGCTCCTCCACCCTCATTTGACAAGGCTGTTGGTAGAATGAGGGTGACTTTTTATGCCAGAACTTTTCGGCTGCCAAAGCTGATGATTTTTATTCAAAATTTAAGCAGTGATGGACCTCAAACACAGGACCAAAGCCAATATGAATACCAGTGAAAGATGGTACCTTTAGAGTTTTTGTTGCTGTCATATGTAGTCATTTAAAAACTTATTGGTGATTCTTCAGACTCTTCAGCCTTAGATTCTGTTCTTCTTGAACAAAGGGCACTAGGGGATATAACGGACAAAAAAGGATTGTTCATATTATCCTGGATCACCTAATGACATAGTAAAGTTGAAGCACACTTGCCAGTTTTGCACAAGAAACCATTTAGTGCCACATTCAGATTTCAGCCCATGGATCCTGTCCACAAGCTAAGTGAATAGTCACATTGACTATGTTGGCCTGTTCTTAAAGTCAGTGTTTCTAGCCATTGTCAGTGCTTTAGCCAATTCCTTTTCGTCACCAACATGTAGCGAAATTTTTCCACGCAGGCAGGTAGAAATCTTTAACTAAAATCTTCATGATTGGAGACTTACCACAAACTAATATAATCAGATAATATACCCCAGTTTACCTCCACTGGATATTTTCTCAACGAAATGGAATTGGCTGCCTGATGTCATCCGCATCCCATCCAAAAAGCATCGTTGAGGCTGGGACATTTATGTATTGAATATCCAAGATTTATCACAAAATCATCTCTAGGGATAGTTCTCATCACATTACTGAGTACATACAGAAGTGTGTTGACAGATGGCAAAAGTAAAACAGTCATCCTTCACAGGCAGCAAAGTGTGTACTTGTACCACAGACATCACATAAACACCTTTGCTGTGTCTGTCACTTCCATGAGGTGCATCAGTATGGGCTATGACCTTTATAGGGGATTCTGAGTCAATAGCTGATGGGGGTCACATATGGTGTCCTACTGTGTACCATGACCACCAGAAAGGGTAGTGTTTGGTGCCACAGCAACCAGTTGAAACCTCTGTGGTCGCATTATTTGACATCGCTTCCACCATCTTCACTACTGCCAACTGTTATGCACCAATGGAGCACCATCAGTGCCACCCCTTGAAGCCTGCACCTTTGCCGCCATCAATGAATGTTTAATGATCCATCCCTGTCAATGCTGCTATCTAGGGAATTGGCCAGGTTCTGCAGTTGGGTTACCCACTTACACCTATAGAGGTGTCTGAGGTGCCACTGACAGCGACCAGTTTGTACAGGAATGTTGAGGACAATATCAACTTTGGTGGTGCAGTAGCAATGTAATACCATACCAAAGCAGCTAGGTGACTTTGTGGTCCCCCATTCCTTCTTCCCATGCTTACTACACACTGGGGTTACATAGACCTTACATGCCAATTTCAATGCATAGGGATGCTATTTCTCTGGAACTAGATGATAACATAGATGCCTGTGGAAACTGCTCAGCGAATGAGGATATAACCACAACACTTACTTCATTATCAATGATCTTAACAATGCCATATCACTTGGGCCATGTCCCTCGCAATAGATACATTAAAACCTGGAGGGCATGTGGATCACTTCACTTCATGGTATTCTTTTGGGGTATACAAGTGACTTTGCCTGCAGTATCTCTTTACTATGGACTAAGTGCTTACTCTTAGTACCTGTTAAGTACACTACTGGATTGTTTTTTTTTTCTTTTTGCATTGTTCATGTAAATGGCCGATTTGAAGCCTTTGTGGCAATGCAGTGGGGCATTCAGTACTATCATTATTTGTTTATCCAATAGTGAAGACTGTGTATTCAATAAAACAGTAATTTTTGTACTTGTAAAAATTAAAAGTGTGTGGTAACTGCTTTGGACCATTACTGTGTTGCCTATTTATTCTCCATCACATTTGTGTCTAGGAAAGCAATGCCGTTTTATACAATTTTGTTTTAGAATCCGGCAACTGCTTACTCCTCCGACACTGGACCAGTAACATTCAATGATCTTGGTCTAAATTCCAGTATATGCAGTGCCCTTGAAAAACAGGGAATTACTGCACCAACTAGGATTCAGGTATGTATAGAACTTACCAGATTATGATTGCAATGAAATAATGTATTGGTCTTGAAATTTTTGCTGTGTCAGTATTTTTTGTGCAAAAATTTGTCAGGTATAAAATTAATCTGCAAAATAGTTTTGTTTATACAACTTTTTAAAGCACTTGTGTAGTGACTATTTGTTCAAATGAGAAACTGGAATATCATCTGAATAAATAAAAATGTAAATGTTTGCTTCATGAAAATAAGTAGTTCCGATAGTTCTTGACCAATTACTTTGAAATTTTGAACATTGCATTCTAATACAGGCATGTGTTTAGATATCTATGTATAAATTTTTGAATTTTTTTGTAACAACATTTCCATAGTATTAAATTTATAAAAAAGTTATGTATTACATATATTAAAAACAGATTTATAGAACAAGCATGTATTCCATTGCAACATTGTGTCAAAATCTCAAAGCATTCAGTCAAAAACTTTTGGAGGTTGCAATTAGGAACATTTACAGTTCCTTTTGCAGTACAAATGTAGATGTTTGTTTCTTCAGAATCTCAAATCTCTGAAAATCTTCATGGATTGCTTTGAAGTTTGGATACAACATTGCATTCAAATATTCATAGGTTTTTATATACCTACTGGAACGCCGAAACATATTTGGGTACTGAGAAAAACGGTGTTTTGCATAACTGGTGGACCTCACATCCAAAAATATTCTAAAGATGTTTAATGACTGCCAGTTCTTAAGACTGTTTTCCTATAATGTTATACTTGTTACAAATTACGGATTTTTATATGAATAAATAAACTATGTACTATATACAGTGTGGGGCTAAAAAGTGGATACAATTGTATGTGAATGTATGCATGTGACCACACCCCATGATATGCACACCACATGTATGCCCATCACATGATCCACACCAGTCCAGAGATGGTAGTGCGGGCTGTGTCAGTGTGAGTGGAGCAGTACAAAGGGGACAATGGTTCTCACAGTGGAGCAATTGGTGCTCATTGTAGAAAGTTATGTGACAACAAAGTCATGGAAATGGTGTTTCCAGTTGTTTGCTGAGAAGTTTAATGGTGTCAAGGTGCCGGCAAAAGTGCCATGCAACACTTAGTCCAAAAATGGCGTTGGACAGGACCTGTTTTCAACAAATCAAAGAAAACATTCTGAAATGTGCCTCCATACCAGAAAATGCAGCTGCAGTGCACCAGAAAATGCTTAGAGTTATACCAAATCAACCCGATGCCTGTCGCAAGAGACCAGCATATCACGTCAATTGTGTGGACGAATACTCCACAGGACCTGCACATGCATCCGTAATAAGTGCCTATTGTTCACACATTAAAACCAGTAGATGCTCCTCAGTGCCTCCAGTTTTGTGAGTGGCTCTTCAGTGATATGACAATGAATGACTTGGACATAGATCTGTTCTTTGTGTCTGATAGAGCCTGTTTCACCTGAGTTGCTATGTCAACTTATAAAATCACAGGTTCTGGGCAGCAGAGAATCTGTATAACTTCCACAAAATACCTTTGCGTGATCAGTAGGTTGGGGTTTGCTGTGCAGCGTCTGCACTCAGCATTATTGGTCCTATCTTCCTTTGTCAGACACTGACTTTGGCACACTACATTGCCAACGTTTTGAAACCATTTGTGGCAGCATTAATGGAGGAGGAAAAGACTAACAGTTATTTCCAAAAGGATGGACCAACTGCCCATACAGCTGGCTGAAGCTGGGAGCACATTTACACTATCTTCACGCATGACAGAATTGGTAGCAGAGGTCAGTCTGGTCGCAGCCTTAGCTAGCCACACAGGCTACCTGGCCTGCCAGTGTGTGATTACATTGTGTGGGGAGCCATCAAGTCTTAAGGTGTATCATAACAGCTCTCACAGTCTTCAAGAATTGCGGCAGAACATTTCGAATGAGACTGCAGCAGTTCCATCAGTCCACCATTGATTCATCTTCAGCAACTTGCTAAAATGGTGGTCACTTTCAGTATTTCCTTTCCTCTTCTGTGTTTCTTTGTACCCTGGAACTCTGTTCTCTGGGCCATTTTTATTTGCCTCACCTTCTATGCAATAAAAGGGAACCCCTTATAAAAATGTAAATGTTGGTTCTTTCAATATTGTTAATCTCCAAAAGTTCTTGACCAATTGCTTTGAAATTTTGATACAGCATTGAATTATAATGTGGGCATGTTTTTAAGTGCCTAATTTTTAATATATTAATAATATAATATATATGTAATATATAAAGGGAAAACATTGTTACCAAAAATTCCAAATTGTATGGTTCCAATATAATTCAAATTTTTACATGTTACTGTAATAACTCCACATGAACCATGGACCTTGCTGTTGGTGTGGTTGGTTGCATGCCTCTGTGGTACGGATAGCCGTACTGTATGTACACTCTTGCTCATAAATTAAGGAAAATTGCAGAATGTGGTACCACACAACGAGGCACTACACAAAACTAGCGTTAATAGCATAGGCACATAGGGAACACACACAACACAGATCTGTAAGTCCACAGTATTGGTGATAAGTTGAGAAAACCGTCCCGAAACACACGTGCTATGAAACGCCACTGTTTTCTGCGCATGTACCCCAACATCAATATGGGATATGATCACCATGCACACATACACAGGCCACACAACGGGTTGGCATACTCTGGTTCAGGTGGTCAAGCAGCTGCAGTATAGCCTCCCATTCTTGCACCAGTGCCTGTTGGATCTCCTGAAGTGTCCTAGGGGTTTGAAGATGTGCAGCGATACATCGACCAAGAGCATCCCAGATGTGCTCGATGGGGTTTAGGTCTGGAGAACAGGCAGGCCACTCCATTCGCCTGATATCTTCTGTTTCACGATACTCCTCCACGATGGCAGCTCGGTGGGCCCGTGCATTATCATCCATCAGGAGGAATGTGGGACCCACTGCACCCCTGAAAAGGTGGACATACTGGTGCAAAATGGCATTCCAATACACCTGACTTATTGCAGTCCCTCTGCCAAAGACATGCAGGGGTGTACGTGCACCAATCATAATCCCAACCCACACCATCAAACCACGACCTCCATACAGGTCCCTTTCAAGGACATTAAAGGGTTGCTATCTGGTTCCTGGTTCACACCAGATGAAAACCCGATGAGAATCACTGTTCAGACTATACCTGGACTTGTCCATGAATATAACCTGGGACCACTGTTCCAATGACCATGTACTGTGTTCTTGACACCAGGCTTTACGGGCTCTCCTGTGACCAGGGGTCAGTGGAATGCACCTTGCAGGTCTCCAGACAAATAAACCATGTCTGTTCAGTCGCCTGTAGACTGTGTGTCTGGAGACAATTGTTCTAGTGGCTGCAGTAAGGTCCCGAGCAAGGCTACCTGCAGTACTCTGTGGCTGTCTGCGGGCACTGATGGTGAGATATCAGTCTTTTTGTGGCGTTGTTCACTGTGGACGTCCCGTACTGTAGCGCCTGCACACGTTACCTATCTGCTGGAATTGTTGCCATAATCTTGAGATCAAACTTTGCGGCACATGGAGGGCCTTTGCTACGACCTGCTGTGTTTGACCAGTCTCCAGTCGCCCTAGTATTCTACCCCTCATAATGTCCTCAATATGTGTTCTTTGAGCCATTTTCAACACACAGCCACCATTAGCATGTCTGAAAATGTCTGCACACTTACTTGCTGCACCATTCTCTGACATGCACCAGCACACCTCTGCGTATTGGACTGCTGCTGTCAGAACCACCACTGTGTGATGACCACAGGTCAAATGCACCGCCTGGTCATACCCTGAGGTGATTTAAACCCACAAACTGCCCACCAGAGCATTGTTTCACCATGTATCAGCATTATCCTTAATTTATGAGCATGAATGTAGTGGTATCTGTTGGGAGTCCAGACAAATGCGTGGTTCCCGAAGAGGGGCCACAGCCTTTTCAGTAGTTGCAGGGGCAATGGTGTGAGTACTGTGAACAGCTGAAAGCAAGGGGAAACTACAGCCATAATTTTTCCCAATGGCATGCAGCTGCAGTGTATGATTAAATGATGATGGTGTCCTCTTGGGTATAATATTACAGAGGTAAAATATTTCCCCATTGGGATCTCCAAGCGGGGACTACTTGGGAGGATGTCATAAGGAGAAATAAAACTTGTGTTGTACGGATCGGAGTGTGGAATGTTAGATCCATTAAATGGACAGCTACTTTAGAAAATTTAAAAAGGGAAACTGGTAGGTTGAAGTTAAATATAGTGGGAATTAGTGAAGTTTGGAGACAGGAGGAACAGGACTTCTGATTAGGTGAACATGGGGTTATAAATTCAAAATGAAATAAGGGTAATGCAGGAGCTGTTTAACAGTGAGTAAGAAAATGGGAATGTGGGTAAACTACTATGAATAGCCTAGTGAACGCATTATCATAGCCAAGATAGACACAAAGCTCTCACCTACCACAGCAGTAAAAGTTTATATGCCAACAAGCTTCGCAGATGTTGAGGATACTGAAGACATTTATGATGAGACAAAAGAAATAGTTTAGATGGTTGAAGGAGATGAAAATTTAATTACGATGGGGGATTGGAATTTGATAGCAGGAAAAGGAAGAGAAGGAAAAATAGATGAATATGAACTGGGGGAAAGGAATAAAAGAGCAAGCTACCTGGTAGAATTTTGCACAGAGCATAATTTAATCATCACTAACACTTGGTTTGAGAATCATAAAAGAAGATTGTACATTTGGAAGACACCTGGAGACACCAGAAGGTTTCAGGTTGCTTATATGATAGTTGGACAGAGATTTAGGAACCAGATTTTAAATTGTAAGACATTTCCAGGGGCAGATGTGGACTGAACACAATTTAGTGGTGGTGATTAAAATTGAAGAAATTGAAAAAGGTAAGAAATTAAGGAGATGAGACTTAGTATTGGAGTGAAGTATGGGTAGTAAAAATCATAGAGGGAGACCAAGAGATGAATACAGTAAGCAGATTCAGAAAGATGTAGGCTACAGTAGTTATTTTTTCAAAGAAAATTCCGCACTGGCTGTATGAATAATTTTTATTAAATCTGCGACCGGTTTTGCATCACTTATCGGTGCATCCTCAGGCAATATATGCTATTTATAACATATTAAATATTAACATAGTTAGGATATGTGCCAATATCCAATTTAATGTTATAAATAGCGTATATTGCCTGAGGATGCACTGATAAGTGGTGCGAAACCGGTCACAGATTTAATAAAAATCATTCATACAGCCAGTGCGGAATTTTCTTTGAAAAAATGTCAAAGTTTGGCTGTGGTTACCCCCCCCCCCCCCCTACAAAACAACATGCGACAGTAGTTATTTGGAGATGAAAAGGCTCACACGAGATAGAGTAGCATGGAGAGCTGCATCAAACCAGCTTTTGGACTGAAGACCACGACGACAACAACATCATCTGTAATAAATGTTTGGACTAAATACTTATATATATAAAATATACAATAGTGAGACGTTGTCAGTAAAGAGGAGAGTTGTATTTACGGCTTATTGGTCCGTGTGTTGAATACTACCAGAATCTGAATTTACAGTAATAATAAACGAGGCTCAAGTTTGGGGAAGGGGGAAGAGGAGATGGACAGAGAAGAGGGAGGAAATGGTCATAGAAAATGGGGAGGAGGAGATGGACAGAGAGAGGGGGCAGGAAGTGATGGACAGAGGGGGGGGGGGGGGGGCAGAGGATATGGAGATACATCAAAGTGTGGCCAGGTACAGCTAGTGTTGACGTAAAATTCTTTGTTTTGGTTGACAGAATGTCATAGAAAGTTATTGATTGTTTGGATGAGGATTGATCCTTCATTTTCAAATGTTAAGAAATGAGCAACTGATTCAAACATGGCCCTACTTCTTCCAGAGGAATGTTTCTAAACTGCAACTACAAACAATAACAGCAAGAAAGTACACACCGTGGTATATGACTATCAGCAAAGAGCAACCAAAGCCAATTATGTCAATTGGAAAGGTTGTGTGCAGTGTTTTTTCAGATGCAAAGGGCTTCTTCTTATTGATTAGCTTGCAAAGGGTAACATGACGACTTGCAGATACTACCCTGGATTACAAAAGAAAAGAATCAGAACCTGAGGCTGTCCACAAAGATGCTTTGCAAATGCAAAAATGAATGGATTTGAGATAAGAATAACTGGGATGCCCACCCAGCTCATCAGATTTGGCAGACTTTGACTATTGCAGCACCTAAAGAAATTTGTTGTCTGAGGGCATTGCAGTCCAATGAAGAGATATTTTTTGAAGCATCCCAGAGTTGTATAAGGGTGTTGTAATACATTCAGTGGAAAAATGTTGGACAACTTGTAACCTCCCTCTTACTAATCGGCCTATCCTGCTTGTGATATAAAATATAACCGTGGATCACGTGTATGCCTAATGGATTTTTTCTAATTGTATAAGGCTATCTTTCCCGAAGAAATGATACCGATAGGTAGGAGGAAAGTGTACAACTGACCCTTCTGATGGAAAGTCTACTAAAAATAAAAGTAATTAAACTGAACAGGGCTATAATTTGGAAAATGAAAGTTATTTTGTGCATTCACTCAACGAACAACACTGGACGGAAAGGGGTACCACTAATCATGAATTCAAAAGTTAACACTAATGAATGAAAAGGAAGTAATTAATGGTTGCCAGTCCACTAGGGCAATTTACATCCTAAATCCTGTACAAGATGATGGGAAAGAAAAACATGTATTTTTAAACACTGACACGGCAACTAAAGGTTGCCACGTTTTTGTTTGTTTGACACTAATTTTAAGTGAGTGTGTAATGATAAAGAAAACTGAGAAGTCACTCTTACGCTATGTTTGGCATTAAATTTTGAAAAAGGTAATCGAGTAATGATTTGAAAATATGCGATTAAACTGTATGTTAGTACTGAACTTGGTTACATGAACAGTGACTTTCACTGACCTCAGCATTATGTCATCAAAGAAATTTAGAAAAAAAGCAAGCACTTTTTACTTTGCCGTTACTCATTTTGCAAATTGGATTTCATATTATTGTCTGAACAACGGAGCCTTTTTTACTGACTTGAACAGAATTAAATACTAGAATATGTACCAAACCAAACCGCCATGTGCTTCAAGCTATATGTAAAATAAATAAAACTTCTGCACTCTTAATTTGTGCACTTCTTTAGATTTGGATTTTTTCCAGTGATTGATTCTCAAACTTGGAAAATGAAATTGCTTTACTTTAGTCATATATTGAAGCCTCTGTTGTACAACAGTTAATTGAAAGTAGACTGAGGCTAAAATTCTTAAAAGAGAAATTATTCATTAATAAACAGGCTGTAACTATTCAATTATTTCTTATGACACTCAGTTAGCATATTAGGGAAAAAAGGAACAAGGATCCTGCTGCGATGATTTAACAGCTGTTACAATGTCTGGGGGGCAATGAGGACACAATCGCCCTGAGTTTAACTGATTATTATTTAAATAAATCTTATCAGTCAAATCACATTCAGTTGTGCTGCTGGGTTAGCCGTTAATACTTTCTACCTATGGACAGTCTTACTTCAGTGCTGTGCATATGATGAAACTCGGAGCCGACGACGAAACTGTGTTGCTGGAACTGCTGCTGTTGTTGAAGACGGTAGCATATTGTGGAGCCAAGGCTAATTATAGGAATGGGCAATCGTAATTAATACAGCCTCTTCCGCCCGTCCACTGCCCATACTCGTGCTCTAGACATGTGGCCAGTGCGTGTACGTGATGCCACTGAAAATGGTACTCTCTACTGCGAGAGCGTTAACACCACACTTTCGCACACTACAAGCACTGGAACCCGTCTCTCCTCTCTCTGCGCACTCTGCTCAACAAATCCCTACCCAAAGATTTTACAATGCACAGGCACTGCTATAATTGTTGCTAGTCGACAGAAATAACAATTCCTTTGGCTTTTTTTCCCAGAGCTAATAAATTTCACAGTAAAATACAGATAAATACAATGAAACGTCAACAGACTTCTACCTAAATGTACACATACAGTGACGCAATGTCCTTACTTATTAAAAGAAAGCATTTAAATTACAAATATTTACATACAGTTAAAAAAAGTTATATATCGGTAGCATTTTTGGTGTTACAAACTGCATTTACCTAAAGGTGGACTACATAAAAAAGTGAATATTTAACCTTAAAACCATTGCTCTTCAGGCATGGCTGCAAACTTTTCACTTGGCTGTCATATTTCTTCACAGAGGTTGTTTCAAACTCTCCATCCATTGCTATTGCTTCAAAACTCTGTTTATTGGAACTGGTTGTTGGTTGCATTTTTGACTGTAGTTATTGACCTCTTTGTGATGGACGGTAGGGTATCTCCCTTCCCACTTCTTGACTCTCTTCTACAATCTTCCTTTTTATCATCACCCCCACCCCCTCTTTATTTGTGACTCTTTTGTGCCAGCTGCTGCCAGCAGTTCTTGTTGTTGTTGTTGTGGTCTTCAGTCCTGAGACTGGTTTGATGCAGCTCTCCATGCTACTCTATCCTGTGCAAGCCTCTTCATCTCCCAGTACTTACTGCAACCTACATCCTTCTGAATCTGCTTAGTGTATTCATCTCTTGGTCTCCCTCTACGATTTTTACCCTCCACGCTGCCCTCCAATACTAAATTGGTGATCCCTTGATGCCTCAGAACATGTCCTACCAACCGATCCCTTCTTCTGGTCAAGTTGTGCCACAAACTTCTCTTCTCCCCAATCCTATTCAATACTTCCTCATTAGTTATGTGATCTACCTATCTAATCTTCAGCATTCTTCTGTAGCACCACATTTCGAAAGCTTCTATTCTCTTCTTGTCCAAACTATTTATCGTCCATGTTTCACTTCCATACATGGCTACACTCCATACGAATACTTTCAGAAATGACTTCCTGACACTTAAATCAATACTGGATGTTAACAAATTTCTCTTCTTCAGAAACGCTTTCCTTGCCATTGCCAGCCTACATTTTATATCCTCTCTACTTCGACCATCATCAGTTATTTTGCTCCCCAAATAGCAAAACTCCTTTACTACTTTAAGTGCCTCATTTCCTAATCTAATTCCCTCAGCATCACCCGACTTAATTAGACTACATTCCATTATCATTGTTTTGCTTTTGTTGATGTTCATCTTATATCCTCCTTTCAAGACACTGTCCATTCCATTCAACTGCTCTTCCAAGTCCTTTGCTGTCTCTGACACAATTACAATGTCATCGGCGAACCTCAAAGTTTTTACTTCTTCACCATGAATTTTAATACCTACTCCGAATTTTTCTTTTGTTTCCTTTACTGCTTGCTCGATATACAGATTGAACAACATCGGGGAGAGGCTACAACCCTGTCTTACTCCCTTCCCAACCACTGCTTCCCTTTCATGTCCCTCGACCCTTATAACTGCCATCTGGTTTCTGTACAAATTGTAAATAGCCTTTCGCTCCCTGTATTTTACCCCTGCCACCTTTAGAATTTGAAAGAGAGTATTCCAGTCAACATTGTCAAAAGCTTTCTCTAAGTCTACAAATGCTAGAAACGTAGGTTTGCCTTTCCTTAATCTTTCTTCTAAGATAAGTCGTCAGGTCAGTATTGCCTCATGTGTTCCAGTGTTTCTACGGAATCCAAACTGATCTTCCCCGAGGTTGGCTTCTACTAGTTTTTCCATTCGTCTGTAAAGAATTCGTGTTAGTATTTTGCAGCTGTGACTTATTAAGCTGATAGTTCGGTAATTTTCACATCTGTCAACACCTGCTTTCTTTGGGATTGGAATTATTATATTCTTCTTGAAGTCTGAGGGTATTTCGCCTGTTTCATACATCTTGCTCACCAGATGGTAGAGTTTTGTCAGGACTGGCTCTCCCAAGGCCGTCAGTAGTTCCAATGGAATATTGTCTACTCCGGGGGCCTTGTTTCGACTCAGGTCTTTCAGTGCTCTGTCAAACTCTTCACGCAGTATCATATCTCCCATTTCATCTTCATCTACATCCTCTTCCATTTCCATAATATTGTCCTCAAGTACATCGCCCTTGTATAGACCCTCTATATACTCCTTCCACCTTTCTGCTTTCCCTTCTTTGCTTAGAACTGGGTTTCCATCTGAGCTCTTGATATTCATACAAGTCGTTCTCTTATCTCCAAAGGTCTCTTTAATTTTCCTGTAGGCGGTATCTATCTTACCCCTAGTGAGATAGGCCTCTACATCCTTACATTTGTCCTCTAGCCATCCCTGCTTAGCCATTTTGCACTTCCTGTCGATCTCATTTTTGAGACGTTTGTATTCCTTTTTGCCTGTTTCACTTACTGCATTTTTATATTTTCTCCTTTCATCAATTAAATTCAATATTTCTTCTGTTACCCAAGGATTTCTACTAGCCCTCGTCTTTTTACCTACTTGATCCTCTGCTGCCTTCACTACTTCATCCCTCAAAGCTACCCATTCTTCTTCTACTGTATTTATTTCCCCCATTCCTGTCAATTGCTCCCTTATGCTCTCCCTGAATCTCTGTACAACCTCTGGTTCTTTTAGTTTATCCACGTCCCATCTCCTTAAATTCCCACCTTTTTGCAGTTTCTTCAGTTTTAATCTACAGGTCATAACCAATAGATTGTGGTCAGAGTCCACATCTGCCCCTGGAAATGTCTTACAATTTAAAACCTGGTTCCTAAATCTCTGTCTTACCATTATATAATCTATCTGATACCTTTTAGTATCTCCAGGGTTCTTCCATGTATACAACCTTCTTTCATGATTCTTAAACCAAGTGTTAGTTATGATTAAGTTGTGCTCTGTGCAAAATTCGACCAGGCGGCTTCCTCTTTCATTTCTGTCCCCCAATCCATATTCACCTACTATGTTTCCTTCTCTCCCTTTTCCTACACTCTAATTCCAGTCACCCATGACTATTAAATTTTCATCTCCCTTCACAATCTGAATAATTTCTTTTATTTCATCATACATTTCTTCAATTTCTTCGTCATCTGCAGAGCTAGTTGGCATATAAACTTGTACTACTGTAGTAGGCGTGGGCTTCGTATCTATCTTGGCCACAATAATGCGTTCACTATGCTGTTTGTAGTAGCTTACCCGCATTCCTATTTTCCTATTCATTATTAAACCTACTCCTGCATTACCCCTATTTGATTTTGTGTTTATAACCCTGTAGTCACCTGACCAGAAGTCTTGTTCCTCCTGCCATCGAACTTCACTAATTCCCACTATATCTAACTTCAACCTATCCATTTCCCTTTTTAAATTTTCTAACCTACCTGCCCGATTAAGGGATCTGACATTCCACGCTCCGAT
The DNA here is from genome assembly GCF_021461385.2 of Schistocerca piceifrons. Lineage (NCBI taxonomy): Eukaryota > Metazoa > Arthropoda > Insecta > Orthoptera > Acrididae > Schistocerca > Schistocerca piceifrons. Next base: position 1,143,748,006 of record NC_060138.1, read on the forward strand.
CCGTAGAACGCCAGTTTTCTTTCTCCTGATAACGACATCCTCTTGAGTAGTCCCCGCCCGGAGATCCGAATGGGGGACTATTTTACCTCCGGAATATTTTACCCAAGAGGACGCCATCATCATGTAATCATACAGTAAAGCTGCATGCCCTCGGGAAAAATTACGGCTGTAGTTTCCCCTTGCTTTCAGCCGTTCGCAGTACCAGCACAGCAAGGCCGTTTTGGTTATTGTTACAAGGCCAGATCAGTCAATCATTCAGACTGTTGCCCTTGCAACTACTGAAAAGGCTGCTGCCCCTCTTCAGGAACCACACGTTTGTCTGGCCTCTCAACAGATACCCCTCCGTTGTGGTTGCACCTACAGTACGGCTATCTGTATCGCTGAGGCACGCAAGCCTCCCCACCAACGGCAAGGTCCATGGTTCATGGGGTTCTTACAAAAAATAATTCTTCCTTTTTTTCTCTCTTGCCTCACATGCAATCACTCCCACACTTTCCGAAAGCTACTAGGGGCCCTTACATCTCTTTACATTACACCAAAAACTAATTTATGAAGTTTGTTCCCTGTCAGGAATTTAATCTTGAAGTTCATATCACATTGTTGGGCATAATGTGACAAGATGCTCTACACAAAATCTTTTGGTTAGGGAGATTAACAGAATGGCAGAGACAAGTGCTTTCAGTGTCCTTTAGTGGTGAGGTGGGATGGGGAGCTAAGCTTTCAGACGACATCCTTTAGAGCTCTAAAGAAGAATGTCATTCAAAAGCTCAGGAATTTTTTAGTCTTGTTTATGATCTGTCGACTTCTGGATATCTCAGCTATATAGTAAGCTGTTGCCTTCACTCTTTACGTTAACTCCCAGGTAAATTGAAACTGAAACGTGACTGATTCTAAGGGGTGGGGGTTGCTTCTCTCTTATTCGGCTGCATCATTGAGAAGACAGATTCATGTGGAATGTTTGTTTGTACAATTTAATGGTTATAGTAATGCTGAATGTGCAATATAATTTGTACTGGCATCTATTCCATATTTGACACTGGAATGACATCTCGTGGTTGGTCATCTAGAGAGAAGGTGGTATCTGGTGGGAAATTCATTAAAGTAAACAGCTGCTGCAACTTCAGGCAGCTACAAAGCTTGTCCAATGTCTGTACACCTACATCTAATTGACTATTCTGCAATTCACAGTTAAGTGCCTGGCAGAGGGTTCATTAAACCGCTTTACCACTATTTAACTCTCAAACATTGCATGGGAAAAACAAACACTTAAATCTTTCCATAACAGCACTGATTTCCTGTACTTTATTATGATGATCTTATCTCTCTAAGTAGATGTGCATCAACAAAATATTTTTGCATTTGGAGGAGAAAGTTGGTGATTGAAATTTTTAATGAAAAGTTCTTGGTGCAATGGAAAATGCCTTTGTTTTAATGATTGACTCCCTAACTCCTCTACCTATCACATCCGTGATGCTGTCTCCCCTATTTTGCAATGAGCTGCCCTTCTTTGACCTTTTTCGATGTCATCCGTTAATCCTATGTTGTAGGGATCTTATTCTGTGCAGCAATATTCCAGAATAGGATGGACAATTTTAGTGTAGTCAGTCTCTCTAGTAGATCAGTCGTAAAGTCGCCTGCAGTATCAGTATTTTCTTTGTTAATGCTAATCTCAGTAAATACTATAGAAATTTTGAAATGGTTCTCACTAATAGAGAGACTGATTCAAGAGGAAAGTTTCCATATATCTCTACATATTATAAACCATTTGTCCGGCTATAGATACTTATATGAGGATCATTCCGTAAGTGATGACCCACATTTTTTTAGAAAGCCAGTAATATACATAGACAAACATCCTTGTTGGTGCTTCACATTTGATGTTTGTTCTGTGCGCAATGTTTATAACTATTCTTGCAGATGGCAGAGCCATAGTACAACATCAAAATGGCGTCTACATATGACTCACGTTACAAGCAGCATGCTGTTATTGAATTCTTGGGTGCAGAAAAAGGAACTGTGGTAAACAACCATAAATGTTGGTGTGCAGTGTATGGCAATGCTGCAGTTGATAGGAGTACAGTTGGGTGATGGGTAAATAAATTACAGCCTTAGGAAATGCAGAACCAGAGCTCTATGATCAGTCACACTCAGGACGTCCTGTCGCAGCCTCATCTACCCTACAGTTCAGACCTAGCACCCTCGAACTTCCATCTCTTTGGGCTGCTTAAAGATTCTCTACGGGGAACACACTTTTAAGGTGATGACAGTGTCAGTCACACAGTGAAAACATGGCTACACCTACAGGTCAAGAGCTTTTACTAACAGGGAATACATGCTCTTCCACAATGTTGGCATATGGCTATAGAACGTGATGGACACTACATAGAAAAATAGGACATGGACAAGACATGTTGATGCATATTGTAACCAAATTTTGACTCTTAACAGTAAACATGTTCCAAGGGGAGGGGGGGGGGGGGGGGGATGTGGGGCATTACTTATTGAACGAACCTCATACTTGGTGCTCCCGTGTGAAGTCAGGGAGGGTTGTTAGTGCTATAAAAATGGTCAGTGCCAAGACAAGGTCACAGCAGGTCCTGCTTTTCCTGGACTTGTCTTGCATTATTGGAAGTGTTTTCTCAATAAGTGTTTCCAGCATACCTAGTAACACTCACTCAAAGGCCTTATGTGTGGTAATAGTTGAGAAATGAGTCTGAAGTGATTCTCCACAAAGATGCCACGTCAGACTGAGTGCTCCTTGGGTAACAGTAATAAGTTGTGAATGCTACACCAAAGTGTATTGTCTCAAGCTGACAAATCCTTTTACATTGGCATTCAAACACTTGATAGCCTCATGGTGTTTACTGGCAGTTCTAATATTACTTTTCTCTTAGTATCATTTCCTCTTCTGTGCCTCGTTTCTGAAATTGTCGTGTGTAATATAGCACCTCTTTTCGATATGTGCCATTATCTTTCTTTGCCGTTATTTTTCATAGAAATATTGTGTAGTGTCAGGTTCGGTTTCTGATGCCACGTTTTACTTATAAGACATTTTCCTCCTCTATCACTTTTCAATGAGATAGTGGTCAATGAGTAATTTCAGGAAAGAATACTGAAAAATTCCTAATTTATACAACATAGAGCTATTGCAGTGGTGTAGTTTTGATTTTTATTTAATTGACAAGAAATCTGAGATGAAAACAAGTTGCACTTTGAATTTATATTATACTGAAATTTGTGATGCAGTATTATGATTGTTGCAGGCAGAAGGCATCCCTGCGGTACTATCTGGACATCATACACCACTCTCAAGTGAAACAGGTGGAGGCAAGACACTGGCATATCTGCTGCCACTGTTACAGCAAATACTACTGTGGAAAGAGTTTAGTGCCAGTCTAGATGTACAACGTTGTCTAAACACTCCTTTGGGACTTGTCATCTGTCCTGGAAGAGAGCTTGCACATCAGATTGGTGTACGTTTTTTCAATTTTGTTTTGGCTAGTAATTATCTTTGGTATGTCAGCAGTTTGGGGGGAGGGGGGGGGGGTTGGTTGTGTTGCCAACCTCTGCCTGACAAAAGAGTGAAGCATCCAGAAGAAAATGTTAGATGTTAATGTAACTTTGTACATGCCATTGGTGTGTGTACGAATAATTAGAATTGGAATTCTCTGTGACAGATAGAATACCCACCAGAGTACATTAGTACTGTTCATGTTTAGTGGTTGTTACCAGGCCTGGTAGAGTATATGAAGGATGTGAACACTGTCAGATGTTTAGTGATCACTCTGCAGGACATATAGATGCTTGTACTAATGTGATACAGCATAATCAGCACCTGAGTGAGTCTGAAAGGGACATCATTGTAGGTCTGCGTTTGGCTGGCTGGTTATTGTACAGTGTCCAGATTAGTGGGGCATACGGATGTGACAGTGGCCCGATATTGAACTGCATGGGGAAGTGAGAGCAGATTCCAGTCAGCCAGGTCTGACCACCATAAGTGAGAATTGCCATATTGTGCACCAGCACATCGTAACCCCTTCAGATTTGTGTCTGGCATTGGAGAACAAGTAATGGACTCCCTGCAATATTCTATGTCATTTCACATCATTGGTCAGAGACAGACCCATGCATAGACTGCCCATACCTAGACTGCCATGAACACAACAACACAAAAGACTGTGCTTGAAGTGAGGTGTTGACCAGGAAGCACAGACTGCTGATGAATGAATGGCTTCACATTGTGTTCAGCGATGAATTACAGTTTTTCACTGCCCCAGATGACTACCGTTGGAGAGTATGGTGGCAACTGAGAAGAGGTCCCATTATTCTGATGTTTTGGAGAGGCACAGCAGTGTTACTCCTGGGTTCATGCTGCAAGGAGCCGTCAGGTATGACTTCAAGCCCTGGATGGAAATGATTGAGGGAACTCTGATGGCCCAATGACACATCATGGACATCCTGTATCCTCATGTGTTACAGTCTGACAGTATGGTCATGTAGTTTTTCAATAGGACAGTACTTGTCCACATGTGGAATATATCTCTATGAAATGTCTGCATATGTTGAGGTACTCCCATGCCCAGAAAGGTTCCCAGATCTCTTCGTGATAGAACATGTGTGGAACCAGTTCAGACAACTCCATCCTAGTGCCAGTGTCCAGGATGTTGCAGACTAGTTAAAACAGTTGAGTTACTGGCCAGCTTGCCTCAGGAGAGGATACAACGGCTTTACGATACCCTACACAATGGAATCAGTGTGTGCATCCAGGCCAAAGTGGGTGCAATGTTATACAGATAGTGGGCTCATACTGACAACTTCATTATAAATTTGATTCTATTTTTGTAATCACTAAAATAACATGACATACTATTGCAACCCCTGTACTTTCATACATCTTCCTCTTCCACTTCTGAGTGCATCACTTTTTTTGTCAGCCAGTGTTTGTGTACCAACTGATATTGTCAAGCAGTATTACAAGAGGAGCGCATTTCAAAAGACAACATTGAAGATATTTAAACATTTATGGCTCCTGAAATTAGATACAGCATTAAAAAGCAAATCATTTTGCATATGACTAAAAAATAAATAAATGTGAAAATACTTAGATGCAAACAGATGAGTATAAAGTTTAGGTATAAAAATTATTGAGTCGTAGACTGCACCATTTTGTTTTCAGTTATTTAATTATTCTTGCCTTCATTATGTCTCTTCCTTCTTATTCCAGGATGTTGCGAATCAATTCAAAGAGCCCTTAGGAATTTTGTCCAAAGTAATTGTAGGTGGCAGAACAAAAAAGCAAATGCTGAATCCAGATGTTCGTGAAGTTGACCTTCTGATTGCCACCATTGGAGCACTGAGTAAACTCACAACAACAGGTAAACTGTTATTACTGTTCATGCATATGATTGATTTACTATTACTTGCTTGGACTTACATATTGTGATGATGGAAATTGCAGTATGGAAACAGTAGATAAAACATTTTTTAATTTGATAATTCTTACAGGTGTTTACAAGATGAATGACGTCTGTCACGTTGTTCTGGATGAGGCTGACACATTACTGGATGACAGTTTCAATGAAAAGGTGTGCCATCTGCTGAAGCGTTTTCAGGTGAGAATTTTTATGCTTGAAAACCATTACAAGTATTTGTGATACATAGAATATGTGATATCCACCAGTTAATATGAGGTAACTTAATATAAGCTTATTTCTAGGGATGTGAAATGCTCGCTCAGTTAATAATTTGGTAAATTAAACTCAAAACAATACTTCTCCTTCATATACTGCATTTTACAGAGTATAAGACACTACAGACTATAAGACGCACCGTAATTTTAAGCAATATTTTTACCTTTAACATTTCTGAAAATTGTCATCTGAACTCTCTTCTTCTTCCTCCTCCTCCTCCTCCTCCTCCTCTTCATCATCATCATTGTCCTCTTCATACGTAAGATGGTCTTCACTGCCATTGGAGTGTTACTTAGCCGCACTTCTTGAAAGATTTAACAATAACGTCTTCTCTCACTCTAGACCACAACTGCTTTATCCACTGACACACTTGTTTGATTGTTATTGTAGATCATTTTGAAGCTCCCTTTGGTGTGAATTCAAGCTGAGTTTCATCCATCAGCCATTTGTTCCATTCCTCTCTCATATACACATTGAATGTTTTATTTATCGAGATATCAGGATGTTGCAATTGTGAAGTGTTCAGTGTCACTGGAAGCCTATCTGTGTGCGGCAACATTGGATGCAACTGGCAGCAGCAGTGCTCTGATGTGACATTTTTATATCTCGAGTATAAGATGACCTGAATTGTGGAGACAGTTTTTCGAAGAAAAAAGTGCGTCTTATAGTCTGTAAAATACGGTACACGGCGTTGATGTGACATGAAATTTCTCCTTGTCTGCATCACTGTTATCTAGATGAAGTCATATCAAAAAGAGCCTTTCCTCAGTTGTCACATTGTGTACAGGTTTTGGTCAGTATTCAAATTCACGTGACCAACAAACCAAACACAAGCACTCTCCTAGAGTGAATAGGTGTAGGCCAGCTGCCTGGTAACAAATACACACATGTCTGTGTTGCATTTCATAGGTGATGAATCACACACTTTTTGCAGAGAGAGGGAAGGGGTGGGGGTGGGTAGCAACAGCAGCAGTAAGTGGAGGAGGAGGAGGGGGGAAGGGGGAGGGAAAATGAAAAGAATTATATAAAAAAAGATTTCTGTTAATTTGTGAGTGCACGAAACATCTGTGACAATGTTTGTTGATGTGAAATATGCTGAGTTGTACCATGGTTTGGAATGCGTGTTTAACTGTACACCCCATTATAACTGGCCTGGTAAGTCAGTTCAGATGTCGGTGGAAGGCAATGGCCTACCACCTCCAACAGGACCTTTCATAATAAAGCACATATAGATTAGTATTGTCTGTTTGTTTAGTTGTGTGTGGGCTCCTGAGCTCACATCATTGGTGGCAGAAGAGTACAATATGGGAACTGAAAAACAGGTCCCATGTAAGTGCCATGTCAGTTACGGCAATTACATTGAAAAATATAGTAACATACTATAACTTTGTAAATAAAGTTTCGTGTCAATATCTCTCATTTTTATTCAGTTATCCCAAAACATTCTTTACTTGCTGTGTGACCCTCGTAGATTCATTCCACACTTTTAACTTACAGTCCCAGTACACAGGTAATTAAATTTTGAAACACATGCAATCGGAATTACATAATTCACAGTCTGCTGGTGTACATGACCTATCCCTCTCTTGTTGTAAAAGACATTAAAGGGACAGAAGAGTAAAATGATCTCAGTAATGAAAGTTCTGGAAAGAGGGCGAGGATGTGCTCATCATACGAGGGCTATGCAGAAAGTAACAGACTTTTGACCTGTTGCGGCAGTGGGCAGGGCAACAGCCGCCATCTTGCTGCCATAACATTCTGACACTAAGTACACATCCAGCAGTGGTAACATGTGGTCTGTGTCTCTGGTACTTTGCTTTCTGTGACATACTGAAATACGTGCTGCAGTAGAAAATCCTGCCACTTGTGAGGTGAGGTCTGTGATTTGGTTTTTGTTGACAAAAAACTGCAAACCAATTGAAATTTGTCACAGTCTGACAAAGTTAAGGTGGGCAATACAAAACAAGCATGGTGGAAAACTTACTGCAAAGATTTTGTTTTTTCATGATAATGCATATCTGCACACGACCAATTGTACCCAAGAGCTCCTACAGGGGTTTGATCATCCAACATACTGCCTGGATTTGGCACCGAGTGACTAAGTTCTCTTCCCAGCAATGAAGTCATAGCTGGCTACACAATGCTTTGATACTGACGCCGAACTGCTCACCAGTGTAAATCATTGGTTACAATTGCAGGCAGCAGATTTATACAGAGAGGGTATTGAAAAACTTGCGCCACAGTATGATAAGTGCCTCAATGTGGATATGTCAGGTTGTATACTGAGGGTACTGAAAAACTTGTGCCACAGTATGATAAGTGCCTCAATGTGGATATGTCAGGTTGTATACTGAGGGTACTGAAAAACTTGTGCCACAGTATGATAAGTGCCTCAGTGTGGATATGTCAGGTTGTATACTGAGGGTATTGAAAAACTTGTGCTGCGGTATGATAAGTGCCTCAATGCAGATATGTCAGGTTGTGTACTGTCTCCTCAATCCCATGCTGTTATTCATAGCGAGAGTTTGACTCTACACCCGCTACGCACTTTGATGTCCTTTTGTTTTTTGGAAGTTGCACTAATACTCTGTGAAATGTATGTTCTCTCAGCATTTCCCTACTATGGTGGATGTGATAGCCAGCAAGATCATAATAAATTGAGTGCTGGACACCAAGCCTTGTTTAAAATGAAACCTCCATCTCAGTTTATCAGATTTTCTGACATCTTTATTTCGTAAGACTGCTTAATTATGATGACCTAGAAACTTGACATTTGCCTCACAATACTGCTCTCATCATATTTAGTTTCATTAGTATGTTAGAGGTGGTGCTCACTGACAGCTAATTTTCTCTGTCCCATAGAGCTCACATGACTCATGTTCTGATGGAATCTGTACTCTGAATATAGAATTTAAGTGAGCTTTGTAGTCTCTATGTTACTCTGTTCTGCGCAAGCCTCTTCATCTCCGAATAACTACTGGAACCTACATCCTTCTGAATCTGCTTAGTGTATTCATCTCTTGGTCTCCCTCTACGATTTTTACCCTCCACGGTTCCCTTTAGTACTAAATTGGTGATCCCTTGATGCCTTGGAACGTGTCCTACCAACCGATCCCTTCTTCTAGTTAAGCTGTGTCACAAATTCCTCTTCTTCCCAATTCTATTCAGTACATCCGCATTAGTTACATGATCTATCCATCTAATCTTCAGCATTCTTTTGTAGCATCACGTTTTGAATGCTTCTATTCTCTTCCTGTCTAAACTAGTTGTTGTCCACGTTCCTCTTCCACTCATGGCTACACTCCATACAAATACCCTCAGAAACGTCTTCCTGTCACTTAAATCTATACCCGATGTTAACAAATTTCTCTTCTTCAGAAAACACTTTCCTTGCTATAGCCAGTCTACATTTTATAGCCTCCCTAGTTCAACAGTCATCATTAATTTTGCTTCCAAATAACAAAACATATTTACCACTTTTAGGTGTCTCATCTCCTAATCTAATTCCCTCAGCATTGCTTGATTCAATTTGACTACATTCCATTATCCTTGTTTTACTTTTGTTGATGTTCATCTTACATCCTCCTTTCAAGACACTGTCCATTCCGTTCAGCTGCTCTTCCAGGTCCTTTGCCGTCTCTGACAGAATCACAATGTTGTCGGTAAACCTCAATGTTTTTATTTCTTCTCCATGGATGGTAATTCCTACTCCAAAATTTTTCTTTTGTTTCCTTTACTGCTTGTTCAATATGCAGATTGAATAACATCGCAGATAGGCTACAACCCTGTCTTACTCCTTTCTCAACCATTGCTTCCTTTTCATGCCCCCTTGATTCTTGTAACTTCCATCTGGTTTCTGTACAAATTGTAAATAGCCTTTCACTCCATGTGTTTTAACCCTGCCACCTTCAGAATTCGAAAGAGAGTATTCCAGTCAGTATTGTCAAAAGTCTACAAATGCTAGAAACATAATTTGCCTTTCCTTAACCTATCTTCTAAGATAACTCGTAGAGTCAGTATTGCCTCATGTGTTCCAACATTTGTACAAAGTCCAAACTGCTCTTCCCCGAAGTCAGCTTCTACCAGTTTCTCCATTCATCTGTGGCCACGGCCTTGTTTCGACTTGGGTCTTTCAGTGCTCTGTCAAATTCTTCACACAGTATCATATCTCAAATTTCATCTTCATCTGCATCCTCTTCCATTTCCATAATATTGCCCTCAACTACATCGCCCTTGTATAGACCCTCTATATACTCCTTCCACCTTCCTGCTTTCCCTTCTTTGCTTAGGACTGGTGTTCCATCTGAGCTCTTGATATTCATACAGCTGCTTCTCTTTTCTCCAAAGATCTCTCTAATTTTTCTGTAGGCAGTATCTATCTTATCCCTAGTGATACATGCTTCTACATCTTGTGAAGGAAAGTTGCTACTCACCATATAGCGGAGGTGCTTCTACATCCTTACATTTGTCATCTAGTTATCCTTGCTTAGCCATTTTGCAACTCCTGTCAATCTCATTTTTGAGACGTTTGTACTCCTTTTCGTCCAGTTCATTTGCTGCATTTTTATATTTTCTCCTTTTGTCAGTTAAATTCAGTATCTCTTCTGTTACCCATGGATTTCTACTAGCCCTCATCTTTTCACCTACTTGATGCTCTGCTGTCTTCACTATTTCATCTCTCAACAGTATCCATTCTTCTTCTACTTTATCTCTTTCCCCTGTTCTTGTCAGTCATTCCCTAATCTTCTTCTTCTTCTTCTTCTTCTTCAGTAGCTCTACAGCCCTTGGTGAGCCTTGGCTTCTTCAACAATCTTCCTCCACACTTCTCGGTTATTTGCTGCTCTTTTCCACCCCCGGACTCCCATATTGCTGATATCCATTATTACCTCATCGATCCATCTTCTTCTAGGTCTCCCTTTTCACCTAACCGAATGGATCATACCTTTCATCATTTTCTTTGGAATTCTATCCTCTGCCATTCTCTCCAAGTGTCCTAGCCATCGTATTCGCTGTGATTTCACAAATTTTACTATGTCCCTGCCTTGTATTAGCTCTTGTTATTCAGCATTGTAGCGTATTCTCCAGCCTTCTTCCTCCCTTATTGGCCCATAGATTTTGCGTAGTATTTTCCGCTCAATGCTTCTTAGAGCATTTTTATCGTGTTCTTGTCAACGACCATACCTCTGAGCCATATGTGATAACTGGGCGGACTAGGGAATTATATATTAGCAATTTAGTTTTTCTTGTAACAAGGCTACTTTTGAAAAGCTGCATATTTGCAAAGTAAGCTCTGTTTCCTGTTTGTATTCTTTCCCTTATAGCCTTTCCAATACTGTTATCATTTGTTATTAGGGCTCCCAAGTAGTTAAAAGAGGACACTCCATTGAAGCATTTCCCATTGATGTTTAGGTTTTTAGGGGTTCTTCTGGCCTCAGATTGTGACATTACCATATATTTTGTTTTGTTTTCATTTACTATAGGGCCAATTTTTAAGGCTTCTGTTTCCATTGCCCGGTATGTTTCTAGGAGCGTATTGTTATTTCTTCCTACTATAGCAATGTCATCAGCGTATGCACATATCTGGCTAGTTTTCATAAATATGGTGCCTCTTTCGTTGATTTTATTTACTGCACTATGCAGGGCTATGTTGAATAGGACAGTGGAGAGACTATCCCCTTGCTTCACACTTTTATTAAAGTCAAAGCTTTCACTTGTTCTGCTACGGACCTTTACTTTTGCTCTTGTCTCTGTCATTGTCATTCTGATTAGTCTTATTAATTTAGCACAGTTTGAAATCGATGAATAAGAAATGCAGATCTATATCATATTCATAGAACTTTTCCATCATTTGCCTTATCACAAATATTTGATCAGTTGTTCCTCTGCCCAGTTGAAAGCCACACTGATATTCCCCTAGTATGCCTTCTGCACACTTCCGTATCCTTTCGTTTAATATACTTGTGAAGATCTTATAAGCTGTACTTACGAGTGTTACACTTCTATAGTTTTCACATGCTGTTATGTCCCCTTTCTTATAAATGGGGACTATTATTCCAATTTTCCAATTATCTGGCATAGTTGCTGTTTCTCATATATCTGATATTAATGTGTGCAGTTCCTTTATTACAGCCTCACCACCAGTTTTTATTAACCCTTTTAGTGCCAAATACGATCTGATCGTGATCCAGATTTTCGGCGAAAAATGCCAGTAACGATCTGATCGTGATGCCTTTCTCATTTTCTAGGAAATACTAACAACTTTGCCTTCAAGCGCGGAAAAAATGAATGAGAAAGGCATCACGATCAGATCGTTACTGGCATTTTTTGCCGAAAATCTGGATCACGATCAGATCGTATTTGGCACTAAAAGGGTTAATTCAGCAATTATGCTGTCTTCCCCAGGGGCTCGATTGTTTTTTGACTTGTGTACAGCCTGGGAGACCTCTTGTAGTGTTGGCTTTCTTGCCTCATTTGTTTCATTGTCTACTTCCAGCTCCACTCTTCCCTCCTGTGCAGCTGTCTCTTCACCCTGTAGGCTGGTGCTTAGTGTATCTTTGAAATACTCTGCCCATCTTCCCACTATCTGTTCTTCCTCCCTTATCATTGGGAAAATGATAAGTCGTTCCGTAATGCTCCCTCTGAAACTCTCTATAACCTCTGTTTTTTTTCTCATTTTATCCAGGTCCAATCTCCTTAAATTCCTACATTTTTGGTTTCTTCAGTTTTAGTCTACAGTTCATAACCAATAAATTGTGCTCAGAGTCTTCATCTGCCCCTGGAAATGTTGTACATTTTGAAACCTGGTCCCTAAATCTCTGTCGTACCATTATATAGTCTATCTGAAAACTTCCAGTGTCTCCAGTGAAGATTGGTCTCCTGTCTATGAAACACAACATTCTGATACATCCTTCTGTTTGACAGTGGTAATTATCAGAAGTAATACAAAAGCAATGGATGCATCTCTAAACAAATTAGAGCTTATTGCCAAAAAATGAGGGAACTGCTTCAGATCTGCAATGAAAATAATGTTACAGCAGATATGCGTACTCAGTATAAAACATACATAAAAATTGTACGTAATGTTATAAAACAAGCAAAAATATGTACGATGATAGGTATATAACAATGGACAAGTAAAGTGAAAGCTATGTGGAAAATTATAAAAAAAGGGAAAAGGGCAAACATATGAAAGCAATGAGAATATTGTCTATACACAAAATGATAAAACTATTACAGAGCCTAGTGAAACAGCAAATATATTCAACTGTTAATTCAATGGAATAGCTGAAAATTTAACCAGTTCCTATCCACTGTTGGACTATGTCCGTCACTACTATTTTCTGCTACATCTCCAATATTGGATGATGTCCAACATGTTTCCATTATTGTGCTTTCTGTCCACTCCATTTCTAGATTTTCTAGACACATGGCAGCAATTAGTATGAAGATCTGACTACTCAAAGCTGTTACAAAATGTGTAAGTGATGATGTTATTGCCAGGTGGCTTCTCGAAGACAGTGAGGACGGAAGAGAATTCAGTGATGAAAGTGATGGAAAGAAACTTCTGCCATGTCCAGTGATATAAGTTCTTGTGAATCTGAACCTAATGATGGGAGTGGACAGTGATGAAAACACAAAACTTCTAGCAGATACCTGGAAAGTTTATCATAATGGTGATGGTGATTTCGTAAAGTTCTTTCTTTCTTCTTTCTTCATGCAACAAGGTTTTACCATTCCTCATGGTGTTCAACTAATATCCAAACTTGAATATTTCCAACTCTTCTTCACTGGCAATTTTATTAATGAAGTTGTGAATGCCACAAATATGTATGCTAAAGACAAGAAACAGATAATCACTCCACTTACAAAATACCCCTGTGGCTCTCATGGAGATGTTCTGTTAGAAGAATTGAAAGCTTTTCTTGGTGTGATATTTAACATGACCGAGAATTTGAAGGCAGAATTAGTTGACTATTTTACAGAACACTGACTGGAATGAACTCCATTTTTCAAGGATTATTTTCTTGTCTCCTTTTCTTTTTTATTCTTTTTCAGATATATTGGATGGTGCATTTAGTTCCACCTGTCACAGCTCAGGGGTGTCAAAGTATGAGATGGAGCAAGGTGAAGATTCTTAGTGAGTGTATTGACAGTAAATGCAAAAAACTAGATGCACCAAAAAGAAATGTGTTTATAGATGTGCGCACAGTAGGAGTCAAAAGAAGAATTCAGTTCAAGTGCTACAGTTTAAAGGAGCCTATGAAATGTGGTTTACTAATTTTCTGTCTGTGTGAATCAGAAAACAGTTATGTTTGGTTCATTTGGCACAGCAATTGCTAGCTTGTTCAGGTGGTTCAGGCTATCACATTTTTACTGACAGGTTCTACCCAAGCCCTCCCTTTGTTAGGGAATTGCACAAAATTTCATCTATTTCTTATTTCATCTATTTCTTATTTTCCATGTGATTTGGAGAAGACAAAACTTGCTGAATATGAGTTGTGTGCCTATCAAAGTGAGATGAAAACGGTGTCTTTCATTCTATAACAAGAGGTCAATGACTCTGTTGAGTACATTCTTTTGTCCTCAGATCCAGTTTGTCACTGGGTATAGGCAGAAAGAGCCTGTGCAGTTCATGAAATCTACTGTTATTTTGGAATACTCAAAGTTTACAGGAGGAGTGGACAGGACTATGGTTGTTGTGATTTTACAAGGCACCCCTACAAATGGTTGGAAGAAGTATTCTTCCAACTGATTGAAGTTACTGTAGTGAACAGTTGCATTCTTTACTCAATAGACAACAAATGTGGGGAACAACTGCAGACTCACCTTTCCCACGAAAGTATCTAATCAGAGAGCTAGTTGGCCAGATGAGAAATAAAATTCAAAGAAAAGAGGAGGACCACTATCGTCTGACACTGAGGGGAGACTAAGTGGGAAGATTTGTAGCAAATGCTTGGGAAAAGGGGGAAGAAGGGAAACATTTTCTACTACAAAACATAGTTGCCTGGACTTACCGGGAGAATGTTTTAAAAAGTACCATACAGAAAAAATTATAAACAACCATAAACAAAGACCAGTGTAGTTTCTGTGGTGTCACCGCAAGGCACCACACTTGCTAGGTTGTAGGCTTTAAATCGGCCACGGTCTGTCAGTACACATCGGACCCACGAGTCGCCACTGTCGACGCTAGCAGACCAAGACAAGCTAGCACACTGGCCAGTTCTACAGCTGACTTTAACAGGAATGGTTCACTGGTTATAGCTTCAGAGATCTCATTTGCAGAGACACTAGTTAGCATAAGCTTCAGCTAAGTCAGTAGCTACGTCCTAGCCAGGTGCCACGTACAGTTTATGCATTGACGATTGATCTATATGTGTGAAGCAATCAGAATTGCAAAGAAGTATTCGCAGTTCAGTCTAAAACTGCACTTGTAAATATTATTGTACAAAGTCAAGATCGACGTTCACCGCTGAAGCTGAATTAAAAACTAAGTATTTAATTGTATTCCTGTCTACTAACTTTCTAAAAATCTAAGATGTTCCAGATACATCCCATCAAGTATAGTTCATTGATCCTCACGTCAACCTACATGATCAATGCATGAAATTAATGGCCAAACCTCGTGATCAGACTAAGTGTAAAATTGTGTGACTCACCCGGGTCACTCTTTTTCCATGAGGCCCATAGTTCCGCCTCATACATAACAGTTTCAAAACTAGTGTAAAAGATAATAAAGTTGTCAAGTGACCTCATATTGCATTTTCTTTTTATTTTTTTAACAGTAGTGTAATAATCTGTAATGCCTCACATCCTTAATCACATAAAATAAATAAGAGTTGCAAAGAATGCTGTGAGTAGAAAAATTGGAGTAGAAAGGGTTAATAAAAACTAATGTCAGTGCAGATCAGCAGCAAGTGGAAATCAAGATCATTAGCTGTAAATTATCAATCCTTGTGGATCACTTTAGCAGGGAGGGTACAATCAAGGCTGTTACAGACCTAAAAACAACATATTCAGCAGGAATTGATGGTGTACCCAGCAGAATCTTACAGCTCTTTCTCTAAAATATAATTGACCCTCTCATTCACATATGTAACTTCTTATTAATCAGGCATAATTCCTGATCAGACAAAGTTACTGCTATATCAAAAGCCAGCAACAAAGATAAATTGATAAACCATCAATCCATTACAATAACATCCTGTTTTTTAAAAGTATTGGAAAAAAATAATTTACAATAAATTATTAAAGTTTATGAACAAACATAGAGTATTAGCCAATTCTCAACATGGTTTCTGAAGTAAGAAATAAACTGAGGTAGCAGTCTATGAAGGTGTAACCACAGTTTTAAAAGCCACTGATGGAGAAACAGTAAACAGCAGGTATATTTTTAAACTTAACTGAAGCTTTTGATGTGGTACATCATGGAACACTTGAATACTACAGCATTAGGGGACTGTCAAATGAAAGGATTCGTTCGTTTCTCAATGAAAGCATACAGGAAGTATACATCAGACATGTACATGAAAAGGCACATATAGTATCAGTATATCTGTCAGAAGAATGGTGATCTGGATTTGCATGTTGCTTCACACAAAATAATTCTGTTTGCTAATGACACAGCAGTGTTTGTAAAATTAGCAAAAAATGAAGACATCCGACATAAAGTAAACTCCATTACAAAACAACTAAGTAAATGGTCAACAATAAATCATATGGCTTTACTGGCAGAAGTAAAGCTGTGAGGATGGCGCATGAGTCGTGCTTTGGTAGCTCAGATGGTAGAGCACTTGCCCATGAAAGGCAAAGGTCCCAAGTTCGAGTCTCGGTCTAGTACACAGTTTTAATCTGCCAGGAAGTTTCAATAATAAATCTGCTTATAATAAATAACATGAAAATAGTAGTATAACATGAAAATAGCAGCCAAAACAATACCTTGCATTATCCTGACATCACCATCAACCAGCAACCCTCTGTGAAAAAAGAGGCAACAAATTTCTTGAGATTTGGATTCAAAGTGACCTAAAATGGTACAAGTATATTGAACACATCAATAATGCCAAATGTGTATAGGTTGTTATCATTTAAGGGCTATGGAAAATGCATAAATCCACAGACACTAATGTGTGTCCACTACACATATTTTAATGCCCATTTTAAATATGGATTCATGTGACAGCAGAATTCACCAGCAGCTCTGGGAACCTCCAGAATCCAAAGAAAGAGCCATTCAGATTATTATAAGGGGCAGGGCTAGACAGTCATATAAGCTGAAATTTAAAATACTGAGAGTGCTACCACTACCATCCATGTTTATTCTTGACACAGAAATGTATATTTTAAAAAATGCAATTGGAAACTATAATACTATTAGAAAAGATTTTGATTTACATAATCACAATACTAGACAAAAAAGTAACTTGCATGTACTCCTAGCCAATAAAAGTTTGTATGGGAAAGGTACATGCTGTATGGCAATAAAACTATTCAGCAAGTTCCCAAATGATATAAAATGTACACCAAATATTAAAGATTTCGTGAGATCTGTTAGAGAATACCTACAGTACCACTGCTTCTATTCAGGAATCAAATTTTTGAATTACAATAAATGTCTAGATCTGCAACATTTCTAATTTTGTAATGTGTTGAACTACATCATACATCTTGTGATAATTGTTCTTTTTAGTGACTAGAGTTAAGTCCAATATCATCTTGTACAGTGTACTACATACGATCAAAGTACTAAATAAATAATGAAATTATGATATTGTTTCAGTTTTGTGGTCATGCAGACATGTCTACAAACCTTCCTCAAGGGACTCAGTTGACATTAGTGAGTGCTACAATGCCAACAAGCCTGCCAAGTATTTTAGGACAGCTGATTGAGGTTTGTGGTATTATAGTATAAAGTCTGTTAGCTTATGGGCTCCTGAGAAAGTGCTTTGATGTGAAACAAATTTAAAACATCTAACAGTGCTGTGTTATATAACTAGCAAATGAATTCCTTCTTTTATTGACTCAGTACTTTCGTACTTAAGTAGAAAGTTTAGAGCATGGAGGAGGAGAAAGAGGAGATAGATAGTAATATCTGATGACATAGTCTTCATCAGAATTCAAGACATATGGAATATTTAACACCATTTTCGATACTCTGCTTTGCAGTACACTGTAATCTTATGTGTACCACCACCTTGTGTAGAAAACGTGTAAGTGTGTTTATACACAGGTCCATGTGTAACAGTCATTGGCTGACATCAACACTAATTAACTTGGAAACATATTTTTCTTAAAAGTTATTTCTCAGGACAACCTACCCTGCAATATTCTTATGAGTTTTTCAGATTGTTTCTGAGAACCCTGTATATGATACATAAAAAAATTCTGAGCACCCTGTATGTGATACATAAAAAAGTCTACTCACTAAGCTTCCCATGTGCAGTCTTCAGCGCAGGAGCCTTTGAATCTCAGAACTTAATCTTTGTCAGCTGATGGCAATAATCATCCAATATTACTGAAAATGTTACCCCAGAATCTCCTGGTTCTAGGAAAGGTTGGTTGTCTGTGATAATGCCAGTGTGATTTCCCAGTATCTTGAGTACTGTTGTTCATTGAGAATTTTAGTCTGTGGCAGCTGACCTCCATAGACGGTGGCTTTGTTTAGTTTGCCTAATTTAGCCTGCTGGAACTTCTTTATAGTGAACTAATGTAGTGTACTGGAGAGTAATGTCGACCAGGGTATGATGATGGGCTCTATCGTGCAGGTTGGCTGTAGTCTTTTGCAGTTACGTGTATAGAACTGCCTGGTTGTCAATGTCTTGTAACATAACACTCTTCTTCCTTCTTTACAGTAGCACCCACAATCAAACCATACAGGCATGTTGTCCTGTATTCTCCAAGTGTCTGTTTATCTGCACATTGATCAAATTAGGAGGAGGGCCAGTGTCTTCAGCAACTTGGATATCATTTGATGGTCGCAGCATAAGGTGGTGTTTCCAACTCCATTCCTATATGTAGGTTTGATGTGTAGAGATAGTGCCTGTGATTAATGAACCTCTTCTGAAATTAATTATACTAATTCTTGCTCCTGGCTGCATTTGACAATTAATGTTGATGTGTTTTGCCATCTTATTGGGATTGATGTTAACGGAGTCCACAAACTCACATATCTCTTCTCTTACCATTTACTACATTAAAAATATGAAGTCCTGGTGGTATTTCATGACAGCCATCTCTACAACATTTAGAAGTCTGTCAAACTTGTTTTAGCAAACTCTTTTTTTCAGGTGCATTGCCTCAATATGTTGGCACCAAGTGATGAAGTCCTCTGATGTAGTGATATCCTTGATATTCGTTCTCTGCTATGTTCTTCATTAGGTGTGAAACTATGTTGGCTTCTGTCATGTGTCATCCACAAAACCTGTTAAATTACGAAACACTACAAATTTATTCCCCAAGACATTTCATTTTTGAGATGCAAAATATGCAATTTTTAATAATTTAAACAACATATTTTCAAAAAACAAAATGTGATTGTAATATATGGTTGTGAATATAATTTTATGAAGAGATTTGCTTACTTAGTATGATCATATACCCACATTAATGTACATATTTGTTTGGACCAACATCAGGTATGGGAAACAAAATATAATTGGTTAACTGTATAAGATTAACTAGCAGATCAGGCCAATTACATCACAACATGAGACAACAGCTAGCAACTCGTGGCTGAGTCGTTGAAATATTGTTTGCAAAAAGGAATCATCATATCTGTTGGATGTCTGAAAGCATGCCATAAATCAATCATGTCAAGAAAATGTAAGAAATCCCGTGAAACAAAAATTTTGAAGGGTATGAAATAGTATACTTCTGCACAAACAGCAACAAGTGATTATGTTGAAAGGTTAATTGCTTGTAGCACATTTTCATTGTGCCATTAATTCTAGGTAGACTCATTAAAGAAGGTGACAACTGGCTCTCTGCACCAAGTGATGACTCATATACCACAGAAATTTATTCGCTTGGGCAAGTCTCAGAAACCTGAGGAATTGCTTAGAATTGCAAAGTCTGATTCAAAATCAGGCATTCCACTTCTTATATTCAGGTGAGACTATTATTTTCAACTAGTTTCTAAAATCATTTGGTTCCCTTTTCGGTAATGAAGTGTTTACACTTAGTAGTAATGAAAAAAATCATAACATGTTAAAGTTACATACAATGTATAAAATTCCGCCTAAAGTTTTCTTGATGATTTCACAGCAATAAATCATCCACTTGTGACTGGATATCCCTCTTCTTAAATGAGAATGGTGTTAGCTGTATCAATCTCAACGGTGCAATGCCTGAGGCAATACGAACTGGGAAGTTCAAACAGTTCCAGTCAGAGAGAGTAAATGTAATTTCCTGCACTGATATTGGATCAAGAGGACTGGATACAGTGAGGGTTTGTATTTCTAACATATCATTTTAGATTGGTGTTACAATAAGCAAAAGATGGAAGACAGCTTAGGGTTTATCATTCAGTCAGTTATGGATCATAAGTGTGGATAGGACAGAAAAGCATGTATCTGATTACCTTCAGTTTTGTTCTATAATAGGCCAAACATTTACTTTTCTGGTACCAAAAGTGATGTAAGAAAAGTCTTTTTATGATTCAAAGACTCTTCATAGTTCTATTTTTGTTTTTAAGACCTATTATAGTTTTGTTTATTCGCACTAGCTAGCTTTCACATTAATCTTAATCTACATCTACATCTACATCTATACTCCGCGAGCCACCTTACGGTGTGTGGCGGAGGGTACTTATTGTACCACTATCTGATCCCCCCTTCCCTGTTCCATTCACGAATTGTGCGTGGGAAGAACGACTGCTTGTAAGTCTCCGTATTTGCTCTAATTTCTCGGATCTTTTCGTTGTGATCATTACGCGAGATATATGTGGGCGGTAGTAATATGTTGCCCATCTCTTCCCGGAATGTGCTCTCTCGTAATTTCGATAATAAACCTCTCCGTATTGTGTAACGCCTTTCTTGAAGTGTCCGCCACTGGAGCTTGTTCAGCATCTCCGTAACGCTCTCGCGCTGACTAAATGTCCCCATGACGAATCGCGCTGCTTTTCGCTGGATCATGTCTATCTCTTCTATTAATCCAACCTGGTAAGGGTCCCATACTGATGAGCAATACTCAAGAATCGGACGAACAAGCGTTTTGTAAGCTACTTCTTTCGTCGATGAGTCACATTTTCTTAGAATTCTTCCTATGAATCTCAACCTGGCGCCTGCTTTTCCCACTATTTGTTTTATGTGATCATTCCACTTCAGATCGCTCCGGATAGTAACTCCTAAGTATTTTACGGTCGTTACCGCTTCCAATGATTTACCACCTATGGCATAATCGTACTGGAATGGATTTCTGCCCCTATGTATGCGCATTATATTACATTTATCTACGTTTAGGGAAAGCTGCCAGCTGTCGCACCATGCATTAATCCTCTGCAGGTCCTCCTGGAGTACGCACGAGTCTTCTGATGTTGCTACTTTCTTGTAGACAACCGTGTCATCTGCAAATAGCCTCACGGAGCTACCGATGTTGTCAACTAAGTCATTTATGTATATTGTAAACAATAAAGGTCCTATCACGCTTCCCTGCGGTACTCCCGAAATTACCTCTACATCTGCAGATTTTGAACCGTTAAGAATGACATGTTGTGTTCTTTCTTCTAGGAAATCCTGAATCCAATCACAAACCTGGTCCGATATTCCGTAAGCTCGTATTTTTTTCACTAAACGTAAGTGCGGAACCGTATCAAATGCCTTCCTGAAGTCCAGGAATACGGCATCAATCTGCTCGCCAGTGTCTACGGCACTGTGAATTTCTTGGGCAAATAGGGCGAGCTGAGTTTCACATGATCTCTGTTTGCGGAATCCATGTTGGTTATGATGAAGGAGATTTGTATTATCTAAGAACGTCATAATACGAGAACACAAAACATGTTCCATTATTCTACAACAGATTGACGTAAGCGAAATAGGCCTATAATTATTCGCATCTGATTTATGACCCTTCTTGAAAATGGGAACGACCTGCGCTTTCTTCCAGTCGCTAGGTACTTTACGTTCTTCCAGCGATCTACGATAAATTGCTGATAGAAAGGGGGCAAATTCTTTAGCATAATCACTGTAGAATCTTAAGGGTATCTCGTCTGGTCCAGATGCTTTTCCGCTACTAAGTGATAGCAGTTGTTTTTCAATTCCGATATCGTTTATTTCAATATTTTCCATTTTGGCGTCCGTGCGACGGCTGAAGTCAGGGACCGTGTTACGATTTTCCGCAGTGAAACAGTTTCGGAACACTGAATTCAGTATTTCTGCCTTTCTTCGGTCGTCCTCTGTTTCGGTGCCATCGTGGTCAACGAGTGACTGAATAGGGGATTTAGATCCGCTTACCGATTTTACATATGACCAAAACTTTTTAGGGTTCTTGTTTAGATTGTTTGCCAATGTTTTATGTTCGAATTCGTTGAATGCTTCTCTCATTGCTCTCTTTTTCGCTTCATTCAGCTTTTCCTTATCAGCTATGATTCGACTACTCTTAAACCTATGATGAAGCTTTCTTTGTTTCCGTAGTACCTTTCGTACATGATTGTTATACCACGGTGGATCTTTCCCCTCGCTTTGGACCTTAGTCGGTACGAACTTATCTAAGGCGTACTGGACGATGTTTCTGAATTTTTTCCATTTTTGTTCCACATCCTCTTCCTCAGAAATGAACGTTTGATGGTGGTCACTCAGATATTCTGCGATTTGTGCCCTATCACTCTTGTTAAGCAAATATATTTTCCTTCCTTTCTTGGCATTTCTTATTACACTTGTAGTCATTGATGCAACCACTGACTTATGATCACTGATACCCTCTTCTACATTCACGGAGTCGAAAAGTTCCGGTCTATTTGTTGCTATGAGGTCTAAAACGTTAGCTTCACGAGTTGGTTCTCTAACTATCTGCTCGAAGTAATTCTCGGACAAGGCAGTCAGGATAATGTCACAAGAGTCTCTGTCCCTGGCTCCAGTTCTGATTGTGTGACTATCCCATTCTATACCTGGTAGATTGAAGTCTCCCCCTATTACAATAGTATGATCACGAAACTTCTTCACGACGTTCTGCAGGTTCTCTCTGAGGTGCTCAACTACTACGGTTGCTGATGCAGGTGGTCTATAGAAGCATCTACATTTAAATTTAGTGACAGGATGTACCATTACGACCAGCTGCAACTATAAGCTTCACAACAAGGAAATTGTGGGGTGAAGTTATTGTTAGAACGCCTACTTTTTAAAAAAGTTTCATACTTGAGGTTTGAGGATGTACACAATATATTATCCTCAAGCTTATTTTGGCACAAGATATTCTTTTTCCCAGAAAAGGACTAGACTCTGTATGCCATTAATGTATGGGAATATGCAAAGTATCGTAACATTTTTATGATATTGCCTCCAAAATCAACAATCACTTGCAAAGAAAACAAACATTTGGCAAGGTCTAAAAAAGCAAAGTCCAATTAAAATTCTAATCTGTATGCATACCTATGACTTTTGAGTATTCGATTTCATATATTTTCTTTCTACCATGACCAAACAATGGAAACTCCAAGTAGGAATATCAACAATGTAGGAAAAGATAGATTGCTACTTACCGTAAAGAAAAAACGTCAAGTTGCAGACAGGCATGATTAAAAGACACTCACCTCCCACATGCACACAACATTCATCAGTATCAACATTCATCAGTAAACACACACACACACACACACACACACACACACACACACACACACAGAGAAGCAAGCAAGTCTCACACACACACACACACACGACCACCAATTCCAGCATCTCGAGCCGGAATGCTACACCACATGGGATGCAAGCAGCAATTGGAGCGGGTGGGGAAGGGGAAGGGATGGAAGGGTATGGGTGGTGAGAGAGATGAACGCTGTCTGGTGGAGTGTGCAGGGACTAGACTCCAATAGGTGCAGTGTCTGGAGTTTGTGGGGCAGGGAGGGGGGAAAAAGGAATGAAAAAGGAGAGGAGCGGGGAAAGACAGGTGGTTGCATTTACAGAGTACTGCAAATACTCAGAGTGTGAGACCAGTATGGGGAGGAGATGACAGGACATAGGGGGTTGGAACTGTCAGATAGAGGGAAGATAGGGTGTCTTATTGAAGATATTATCAATGAACCTGAAGCAGACCATCAGCTTGATGTTTTGGGAGGCTAGGAAGGTCTCCTCTAGATGGTCCATAAATAGGTTGGCATAGGAGGGTGCAAAGTGGGTGCCCATGACCATGCCATGGATTTGTTTGTATACCTTTCCTTCAAATGAGAAGTACTTGTGGGTTAGGATAAAGTTAGTGAGGTGTATGAGGAAAGAGGTAGTGGGTTTGGAGTCTGAAGGACGACGAGGAAGGTAGTGTTCAGTAGCAGTAAGACCATGGGCATGAAGGATGTTAGCGTACAGGGAGGTGTTGTCAACAGTGACAAGTAGGGATCCAGGAGGTAAAGGGGTGGGGATGGTGGAGAGTCAGTGAGGCAAGTGGTTGATACCTTTGATGTGGGAAGCTAGATCACAGGCAGTTAGTTGGAGGTGTTGGTAAATAGTGCCAAAATTCTTTCGATGGTGGCACAATAACCAGCCATAGTGGGGCATCCAGGATTGTTAGGTTTGTGGATTTTGGGAAGCATGTAGAAGGTGGGTGTGCGGGGTGTCATAGGTGTGAGGAGAGAAATGGATTCAGGGAAGATGTCTGGGAAGGGCCTAAGGCTTTAAGTAGGGATTAGAATTTGTGGTGGACTTCTGGGATGGGATCACTCTAGCAAAGTTTAAAGGTGGAGGAGGTGGACCATTGGCGGAGGCCTTCTGCCAGGTAATCACTGTGATTCATCACAACAGTTGTGGAATCTTTGTCTGCAGGTAGGATGATTTGGTCAGGATTTGTTTTGAGGTTCTGTATGGCTGTTCTTTCTTGTACTGAAAGGTTGGTGTTCTGAGGAAGGGACCTGGGGAAGGATGGTGAGGATAAGTTGGAGGTGAGGAATTCCTGGAAGGTTACCAGGGGGTGGTTAGGTGGGAGCGGGAAGGGCCACGGTTATACAGTGGTATTAACTGGAAGAGGCAGGGTTCAGTGTTGGAATTAGGATGGTTTTGGTTGGAGGAATTGGCAGCAAGGAAGTGCTTCCATTGCCGGGATTGGCAGAAGGAGAGTAGGTCGTTGACAAGTCCAGCGTGGTTAAATTTGGATGTCGGACTAAAGGTGAGGCCTTTGTATTGGATAGAAACTTATGTGGAGCTGAGGGTTTTGGTGGAAAGGTTAACAACAGTGTTATGAGAATATTCTGGCTCTGGATCTGGTGGGAGGTTGGTAGGAAGTTTTGGAGGATGTGGCAAGTTGGAAAAGTCAGCTAGGCAGGGTTTGCTATTGCTAGGCATCTACATCTACATCCATACTCCGCATGCCACCTGACGGTGTGTGGTGGAGGGTACCCTGAGTACCTCTATTGGTTCTCCCTTCTATTCCAGTCTCGTATTATTCGTGGAAAGAAAGATTGTCAGTATGCCTCTCTGTGGGCTCTAATCTCTCTGATTTTATCCTCTTCGTCTCTTCGCGAGATATATGTAGGAGGTAGCAATATACTGCTTGACTCCTCGGTGAAGGTATGTTCTCGAAACTTCAACAAAAGCCCATACCAAGCTACTGAGCGTCTCTTTTGCAGAGTCTTCCACTGGAGTTTATCTATCATCTCCATAATGCTTTTGTGATTACTAAATGATCCTGTAATGAAGTGCACTGCTCTCCGTTGGATCTTCCCTATCTCTTCTATCAACCCTATCTGGTACGGATCCCACACTGGTGAGCAGTATTCAAGCAGTGGGCAAACAAGTGTACTGTAACCTACTTCCTTTGTTTTTGGACTGTATTTCCTTAGGATTCTTCCAATGAATCTCAGTCTGGTATCTGCTTTACTGACTATTAATTTTATATGGTCATTCCATTTTAAAACACTCCTAATGCCTACTCCCAGATAATTTATGGAATTAACTGCTTCCAGTTCCTGACCTGCTATATTGTAGCTAAATGATAAAGGATCTTTCTTTCTTTCTTTGTATTCGTAGCACATTACACTTGTCTACATTGAGATTCAGTTGCCGTTCCCTGCACCATCCCTCAATTCCTTGCAGATTCTCCTGCATTTCAGTACAGTTTTCCATTGTTACAACCTCTCGATATACTACAGCATCATCCGCAAATAGCCTCAGTGGACTTCCAATGTTATCCACAAGGCCATTTATATACATTGTGAATAGCAACAGTCCTATGACACTCCCCTGCGGCATGCCTGAAATCACTCTTACTTCGGAAGACTTCTCTCCATTGAGAATGACATGTTGCGTTTTGTTATCTAGGAACTCTTCAATCCAATCACACAATTGGTCTGATAGTCCATATGCTCTTACTTCGTTCATTAAACGACTGTGGGGAACTGTAATAAACGCCTTGTGGAAGTCAAGAAACATGGCATATACCTGGGAACCCGTGTCTATGGCCCTCTGAGTCTCATGGATGAATAGCTTGAGCTGGGTTTCACATGATAGTCTTTTTCAAAAGCCATGTTGATTCCTACAGAGTAGATTTCTGGTCTCCAGAAAAGTCACTATACTCGAACATAATACGTGTTCCAAAATTCTACAACTGATTGACATTAGAGATATAGGTCTATAGTTCTGCACATCTGCTCGACGTCCCTTCTTGAAAATGGGGATGACCTGTGCTCTTTTCCAATCTTTTGGAACGCTGTGCTCTTCTAGAGACCTACGGTACACCGCTGCAAAAAGGGGGGCAAGTTCCTTCGCGTACTCTGTGTAAAATCAAACTGGTATCCCATCAGGTTCAGCGGCCTTTCCTCTTTTGAGCGATTTTGATTGTTTTTCTATCCCTCTGTCATCTATTTCAATATCTATCATTTTGACATCTGTGCGACAATCTATAGAAGGAACTACAGTGCAGTCTTCCTCTGTGAAACAGCTTTGGAAAAAGACATTTAGTATTTCGGACTTTCGTCTGTCATCCTCTGTTTCAGTACCATTTTGGTCATTGTGTGTCTGGACATTTTGTTTTGATCCACCTGCCGCTTTGACATAAGACCAAAATTTCTTAGGATTTTCTGCCAAGTCAGTACATAGAACTTTATTTTCGAATTCGTTGAACGCCTCTCGCATAGCCCTCCTCACACTACATTTCGCTTTGTGTAATTTTTGTTTGTCTGCAGGGCTTTGGCTATGTTTACGTTTGCTGTGAAGTTTTCTTTGCTTCCGAAGCAGTTTTCTAACTCGGTTGTTGTAACACGGTGGTTCTTTCTCACGTCTTACAATCTTGCTTGGCACATACTCATCTAATGCATATTGTACGATGGTTTTGAACTTTAACCACTGATCCTCAACACTATCTGTATTTGAGATAAAACTTTCATGTTGAGCTGTCAAGAACTCTGAAATCTGCTTTTTGTCACTTTTGCTTATAACAGAAAAATCTTCCTACCTTATTTAATATTTCTATTTACGGCTGAAATCACCGATGCTGTAACTACTTTATGATCGCTGATTCCCTGTTCTGCGTTAACTGTTTCAAATAGTTCAGGTCTGTTTGTCACCAGAAGGTCTCATATGTTATCACCACGAATCAGTTCTCTGTTTAACTGCTCAAGGTAGTTTTCAGATAATGCACTTAAAAAATTTTCACTGGGTTTTTTGTCCCTGCCACCCGCTATAAATGTTTGAGTCTCCCAGTCTATATCTGGTAAATTAAAATCTCCACCCAAAACTATAACATGGTCGGAAAAATCTACTCAAAATATTTTCCAAATTTTCCTTCAGGTGTTCTTCCACAACAGCTGCTGAGCCAGGGGACGTATAGAGACATCCAATTACCACGTTTGAGCCTGCTTTAACTGTGACCTTCACCCAAATTATTTCACATTTTGGATCTCCGTCAATTTCCTTCGATACTATTGCACTTTTTATCGCTATAAACACGCCTCCCCCTTCACTGTCCAGCCTGTCTGTGCGGTATACATTCCAATCTGAGTTTAGAATTTCATTACAGTTTACATCTGGTTTCAGCCAGCTTTTCGTCCTTAGTACTATGTGAGCACTGTGACCGTTTATTAATGAGAGCAGTTCTGGGACCTTTCTATAGATGCTCATGCAGGCAGGGTTTGCTGCTGTGAGGGGTGGATGAGGAGGAACACTGTGGGCACAATAGGGGTTGGATAGTAGTGCCCCGAGGCAGCAGCAGGATGTCAGCAGGTTGAATAATTTATGGAGGTGACCTGGAGCAGTGGTAGTTCTAGGATTCCTGTGCCATAGAGGTATGTTTTTGCAGTACTAGGTTTGTGAGGGCTAGGGATTGGTGGAATCTGAAAAGGTGTAGGCCATTGTGAAAGGAGGGGGTTGGATCCAGAGAAAGGAATCTTAGGAAAGTTAGGCCATTTGGGGGATTCCATGGTTTAGACATAATTTGAGAAACAGGATGAGAGACTGGGTTTTAACCAGGGAAAGGGATACTTTTGTAAACTGGTGCAGAAAGTTGGAGCAATATCTGTTGTGGCAGGAATGGTGCAAAGGAAATGGGAATGGCGCAGAACTGAGCAAAATAGGTATTGATGGGTGTGAGAAGAGCTGGATACCTGAAAATATGTGTAAAGATGCGTAAAGAATATGTAAAGACATGTGGAAACACACACAGATACACAGAGATACGAGATATACATCTGCTCTCCTTCTCCCGATCCCTGTAATGGAAGCACATTTTTTTCTGCCAATCCCTCCAAGCAAAACCACCATGTGATGTTTAAAGCTTTCCTGGCGTACTGATTGTTCCATAAAAACACGGGAGAACTGTCGGATATCGGTAACGTCCTGCCACGATATTTCGGCACAGAGGTGAGTGCCACTGTAGTAGTACTGGCGAGTACACGCTGAGCTCCGCTATTTAAAGCCTTACTGAGGTGACATTGCACATGCACTGCTCAGCGTGCGCGTTCATAACGGCTCCGTGCGCTGCGCCTCGCGCCCTCCACTGTGAAAGCCTGGCGTATCGGTATCAGGTCAATTTCCATCTTTATGCAGATAACTACGTCGACTACGAAGTTTCTCTATAACAGGATTCCAAGCAGAGTTTAGCTGATAACCGCTATCTCGATTGATGAGAGTCTCGTTGTCAGACAATCTTATTTCCACAGATTCATTGATAATCGAACTCCAAAAGCTTGATGTATGGGCCAAACTTTTTGTGTCGTTGTAATTCATGGAATGGTCTGTAGAAATACAATGTTTGGCGATTGCGGACTTGGTGGGTTGGAGAAGGCGAGTATGCCGTTGGTGTTTCACAATGCGTTCCTGCACAGTTCATGTTGTTTGCCCTATATATGATTTGCCACATTCACACGGAATTTTGTAAACACCTGGTTTACACAGGCCCAGGTCGTCTTTAACTGATCCCACCAGTGATGAAATTTTGGAAGGAGGACGAAAGATGACTCTCACTTGATTCTTTCTCAATATTCTGCCTATCTGTGAAGAATAATAGTAAGAATAAATGGTAGATAAACAGTCGACCTGAAGGCCTCTTCCTCTTCCTTGTTCCGTCGTTTGTAGGTCTTCATCACTCTGTTCACTTGCCTAGGTGAAAAGCCGTTCTTCAAAAATACTTTTTGCATGTGTTCCAGTTCCATTTGAAGACTGTCGGCGTCAGAGATAGTATGGGCACGGTGGATCAAGGTTTTGAGAACGCCCATTGTTTGTGCTAGATGGTGGCAACTAGTAGCTTGTAGATACAGGTCTGTATGAGTGGGCTTTCTGTACACCGAGTGACCAAGTGTGCCATCACTCTTCTGTTGCACCAAGACGTCTAAAAATGGCAGACAACCATCTTTCTCTATCTCCATAGTAAACTTTATGTTTTCATGTATGGAGTTCATGTGACGTAAAAATTCTTGGAGATGGTCCAGACCATGAGGCCACACTATAAAAGTGTCATCAACGTACTGCCAAAATACTGTCGGTTTAAAAGTGGCAGAGTCTAGCCTCCACACCACAGTGGCACTCACCTGAAGATGGCCAGAAGACTCTGCGCCGAAATATCGTGGCAGGACGTTACTGGTATCCGGCAGTTCTCCCGTGTTTTTATAAAACCATCATAATTCCAACACTGAGCCCTGACTCTTCCAGTTTGTACAACCATCCAACCATGATCCTGCCCCCCCCCTCCCCCCCCATCCCTCCCACCTAACCACCTGCTGCTCACCTTCCAGGAATTCCTTACCTCCAACATAGCCTCACCATCCTTCCCCAGGTCCCTTCCTCAGAACACCAACCTTTCAGTGGAAGAAAGAACAGCCATACATAACCTCAAAACAAATCCTGATCTAATCGTCCTACCAGCAGACAAAGGCCCCACCACTGTTGTGATGAATTGCTGTGGGTGCCAGGCAAAGGCTTTCACCAGTTGTCTGACTTCTCCTTCTGTAAACTTTGCCCTAGTGATCCCATCCCAGAAGTCCAACACAAAATTTAATCCCTGCTTAAAGACTTACGTGAATCCATTTCCCTCCTAATCTCTATGACATCCTGCACACCCACCTTCTACATGCTTCCCAAAATCTACAAACCCAACAATCCTGGATGCCTTATTGTGGCTGGTTATTGTGCCCCAACTGAAAGACTTTTGGCACTCATTGACCAACACCTCCAACCAACTGCCCGTATTCTAGCCTCCCACATCAAAGACAGCATCCACTTCTCTCACTGACTCTCTACTGTCCCCACCCGTTTACCACCTGGATCCCTACTCATCACCACCTCCCTATGCACCAACATCCTTCATGCCCATGGTCTTACCGCTATTGAACACTACCTTCCTCAACATCCTTCAGACTCCAAACCCACTACCTCATACACCTTACTAACTTTATTGTAAACCACAACTACTACTCATTTGAAGAGAAGGTATATAAGCAAATCCTTGGCATAACCATGGGCACCCACATGGCACGCGCCTATGCCAACCTACTTGTGGACCAACTGGAGGAGACCTTTCTGGCCTCCCAAAATACCGAATCCATGGTATGGTTCAAGTTCATTGATAGTATCTTCATGACCTGGATCCAGGTCCAAGACAAGCTATCTTCCTTCCTTTGCAATCTCAACACCTTCTCTCCCATCTGCTTCACGTGGTCCTCCTCAACAAAGTGTGCCACCTTCCTAGATGTTGACCACCTTGTCTCTGATGTCTCCATCTGAACCTCTGTCCACGTTAAACCAACTAACCACCAATAGTGCATGCATTTTGACAACTATCGTCCCTCTCACACCAAAAAATCCCTCCCATATAGACTGGCTGCCCAGTGTTAATGTATCTGCAGTGACAAAAACTCCCTTGCTCAATATGCTGAGGGTCTCACCAAGGCCTTCAAACAATCCCCCCAGCCCCAAAAGCCAGCCACAAAGGAGTGTCACCTTTGTCACCCAGTACCACTCCGAATTGGAACAACTGAACTATATCCTTCACCAGGGCTTTGATTACCTATTATGGTTCCCTGAAATGAGAGACATCCTACCCGAGATACTTCCAACCCCTTCTCAAGTGGTGTTCCGTCTTCTACCCAATGCCCACATCATTCTAGCCTATCACTATGTCACTTCCAATACCAACGCCTTGCCACAAGGATCATATCTCTGTGGAAGATCCAGGTGCAAAACCTGCCCAATCCACCCACGCAGCAATTTGTATTCCATTCCTGCCACAGTTTTATCCTACCCCATCAGGGGCTGGTCCACCTGTGAAAGCAGCCATGTCATTTACTAGCTCTGCTGCAATCATTGCACAGCTTTTTGTATTGGTATGACTACCAACCAGCTGTCCACCAGGATGAATGGCCACACCAAACTGTAGCCAAGAGCAAAGTAGACCACCCTATGGCACAACATGCAGCTGAAGGTAAAACACTTGTTTTCAATGGCTGCTTAGCTACTTGTGCCATCTGGCCCTTCCCTCCACCACCAGCTTTTCTGAACTGGGAGTTATCCTTACAACACATTTTCCCCTCCCATAATTATGCTGGCCTCAACGTACAGTAACATACTGTCTCCATACCCTTCACCCAACAGTTTCCACCCCGTATGTTCTGTCATCTCCTCCCTATTCTCATATCTGCCCCCCCACCCCCCCGTTTATTTGCAGCCTTCTGCCAACGCATCCACCCGTCCTTCCCTTCTCTTGTTTTGTTCCATTTTTCCCCACCTCCCTGCCCCACAACCTCCTGACATCTACATCTACCTACATCTACATGATTACTCTGCAATTCACATTTAAGTGCTTGGCAGAGGGTTCATCAAACCACAATCATACTATCTCCCTACCATTCCCCTCCCGAACAGCGCGCGGGAAAAATGAACACCTAAACCTTTCTGTTCGAGCTCTGATTTCTCTTATTTAATTTGATGATCATTCCTTTCTATGTAGGTTGGGCTCAACAAAATATTTTCACATTCGGAAGAGAAAGCTGGTGACTGAAATTTCATAAATAGATCTCGCCGCGATGAAAAACGTCTTTGCTTTAATGACTTCCATCCCAACTTGCATATCATATCTGCTACACTCTCTCCCCTATTACGTGATAATACAAAATGAGCTGCCCTTTTTTGCACCCTTTCAATGTCCTCCGTCAATCCCACCTGGTAAGGATCCCACACCGCGCAGCAATATTGTAACAGAGGACGAATGAGTGTAGTGTAAGCTGTCTCTTTAATGGACTTGTTGCATCTTCTAAGTGTTCTGCCAATGAAATGCAACCTTTGGCTCGCCTTCCCCACAATATATCTATGTGGTCTTTCCAACTGAAGTTGTTCATAATTTTTACACCCAGGTACTTAGTTGAATTGACAGCCTTGAAAATTGTACTATTTATCGAGTAATCAAATTCCAACGGATTTCTTTTGGAACTCATGTGGATCACCTCACACTTTTCGTTATTTAGCGTCAACTGCCACCTGCCACAACATACAGAAATCTTTTCTAAATCTCCTTGCAACTGATACTGGTCTTCGGATGACCTTACTAGACGGTAAATTACAGCATCATCTACATCTACATCTACATTGATACTCCGCAAGCCACCCAACGGTGTGTGGCGGAGGGCACTTTACGTGCCACTGTCATTACCTCCCTTTCCTGTTCCAGTCGCGTATGGTTCGCGGGAAGAACGACTGTCTGAAAGCCTCCGTGTGCGCTCTAATCTCTCTAATTTTACATTCGTGATCTCCTCGGGAGGTATAAGTAGGGGGAAGCAATATATTCGATACCTCATCCAGAAACGCACCCTCTCGGAACCTGGCCAGCAAGTTACACCGCGATGCAGAGCGCCTCTCTTGCAGAGTCTGCCACTTGAGTTTATTAAACATCTCCGTAACGCTATCACGGTTACCAAATAACCCGGTAACGAAACGCGCCGCTCTTCTTTGGATCTTCTCAATCTCTTCCGTCAACCCGACCTGGTACGGATCCCACACTGATGAGCAATACTCAAGTATAGGTCGAACGAGTGTTTTGTAAGCCACCTCCTTTGTTGATGGACTACATTTTCTAAGCACTCTCCCAATGAATCTCAACCTGGTACCCACCTTACCAACAATTAATTTTATATGATCATTCCACTTCAAATCGTTCCGCACGCATACTCCCAGATATTTTACAGAAGTAACTGCTACCAGTGTTTGTTCCGCTATCATATAATCATACAATAAAGGATCCTTCTTTCTATGTATTCGCAATACATTACATTTGTCTATGTTAAGGGTCAGTTGCCACTCCCTGCACCAAGTGCCTATCCGCTGCAGATCTTCCTGCATTTCGCTACAATTTTCTAATGCTGCAACTTCTCTGTATACTACAGCATCATCCGCGAAAAGCCGCATGGAACTTCCGACACTATCTACTAAGTCATTTATATATATTGTGACAAGCAATGGTCCCATAACACTCCCCTGTGGCACGCCAGAGGTTACTTTAACGTCTGTAGACGTCTCTCCATTGATAACAACATGCTGTGTTCTGTTTGCTAAAAACTCTTCAATCCAGCCACACAGCTGGTCTGATATTCCGTAGGCTCTTACTTTGTTTATCAGGCGACAGTGCGGAACTGTATCGAACGCCTTCCGGAAGTCAAGAAAAATAGCATCTACCTGGGAGCCTGTATCTAATATTTTCTGCGAACAACCTAAGAGAACTGCTCAGATTGTCACCCAGGTCATTTATGTAGATCAGGAACAGCAGAGGTCCCAGGACGCTGTGCCTATTGGAGTTTAGTCCCTGTATATTCCACCTGTTTACTGACGAAGGTTGTGGCCGAAAGCTACATGTGAGTGTTTTTAATTGTGCCTGTCTGTAACTTGACATTTCTTCTGTATGGTAAGTAGCAATCTATCTTTTCCCACATTGTAGATATTCTTTCTACTGTGCATTCTTGTTACTGGTGATGACACATCTTCTTTGTACAAAACTGTTTTTTTCTGAGTTATGTACAGAAAACTATTCAACTGTAAATGGCATTGAAAATTTCATTTATCATGATCCTCATTGAGCCAGCAAGATTTAAGTTTTCCATGGTTTCCCTAAATCACGTAAAGTAAATGCTGGGATAGTTTCTTTGAAAGGGCATGGCTGATTTCCTTCTCCATCCTTCTCTCTTCTGAGATTGTGCTGCCTCTCTAATGATCTTGTTGTGTCATCTTACTTCCTTCTTTTGTCATTCCTTTTGACTATGGCGCAGATTGTTATAGTATGATGGCTAGAAATATGTCAGTACTTTTCAATATTGTGAAAGAGAAAGTTGCTACTCACTATATAGCGGATATGCTGAATCGCAGATAGGTACGACAAAAAGACTGTCACAAATAAAGCTTTCTCGGCCGGTAAGGCTTTCGTCAAAAATAGATCTCTCTCTCTCTCTCTCTCTCTGTCACACACACACACACACACACACACACACACACACACACACACACACATACAAAAGTAAGTGTGTGTTTGTTGTCTATTTTTGACGAAGGCCTTATGGGCTGAAAGCTTTATTTGTGACAGCCTTTTCGTAGTGCCTATCTGCAACTCAGCATCTCCACTATATGGTTAGTAGCAACTTTCCTTTTCATAATATTGTTACATTCCATCCTGTACTTTTCAACAAAGACTTCAAACTTTCAAGAATTGTAGAGTGTGTTTATGAATATCAGTTGCTCTGTAGTTTCTATAGTCTTACTACAAATAACCATGTACCCAGAAATTACAACAAAAGTGACATAACTCCAGTCCTAATCGGGAAGTGGAACCTCCTTTGAGTGCGAACATTCTGTTGTGGATGGTGAATGATGCGTGAAGAAGTATGGGATCTCAAGCAGACAAAGAACAACGTATTCTTTATTGAGAGTACCTCTTCGAGTAGCATAATTAGGCTACTGTCTGACGTCATAATTGGGCTACTGTCTGACGTTTGCTAAACAATAACACTTCACAGTTAGAGATAACACCTGGCAAGTAAGCACGGTCTTTAGTGACTCACAAAGAGAGAGAAAACTTGACAAGTAACACTGTTGAAATCTGCAAGTCCGGGCTGGTACACAGTTTGCTGTGGAATGGCTAACAGAAGAGGGTCATTGTGTGCTTCACAAGATGAGCCAGTGGACACAGCCAGCATAAAATCTGGAGTGTATGCTGAGTGAAAGCTTAAAAGAAGAATATGTGCTGTGACTAATGAGCCACTGGGCGCAGCCGCCATGGAGCCCAGAGTGGACGCTGAGCAAGTGCTGTTGCTCTGAAGGATGGGCCACTGGATGCGGCTGGCATAAAGCTTGGAGTGCCTGCAAATGCTGCTACTAGTTGTTGAGTGAGGTTTCAAATAGATGGGTGAAAGGAATTCCATGTGGAGCATGGGACTCGATTGCAGTGCCACGGTCACTGAGGTGAGATCTGCTGGCGGTGGGAATGGCACTATATATGGCTGCCACAGGAGACACCGTGTACAATGAGCCAGCATGTTTTGTTCATTGTCCTCAAACTTTACTCACACCTGGTGCTTGCGCTGGCTTGTACTGACTTGCCACCATGTAGAATGGTTCCAGCATATGACTGGAACCTGGTTATCTGCTGGTTGTGAATGTATGTCAGGTTGCAGAAATAGTAGGTGAGCAGTCATAGAGACAGTATTTCTTCCTTCTTAGGAAAGAGATGGTGGAGCCATCTTGATAATAGCTGAAGGTCCTGCATCCTCTGTTTCTTTGTCAGATACAGAGCACTTGTAGAATCTGTGTCATTTCAAGTTGAAGCTAGTAGTCCAGTGTGGGCTAAGAAACTATTAAGAATGTGGCCATAATGTTTTTAACTGATTACCATATATTACACAAATGACATGTCTCTGTTAATGAGAGTGTACCAAAAGAATATGAATTGCAAAACTGGCAGACCAGGCTCAAAATTGATTTGTTTTTGTAGTGTTGTGATTTCACTGCATTCATATGAGCAAGTATCCAAACTGAGATAGATATAGAAGATCCAAGGAAGAACAGTGTGTTTAATCAAGGGTTTGTTTACTGAGTGAGTGTGATAATTTTATAGAGATGTTTATCTAACTGTAGTAGTGGCTGCTATAAGAGAGGCATTTGCATCACTGTGGTTTGCACCACAAATTCTGCGAGTGTAGATTTCTAGAAGAATCACCAACATATTGCTTTCTCCTACATATATCTTGCGAAAAGGCCATGAAGGTACAACTAGAGAGATTTGAGCTCTTATGGAGACCTAGAAATCATCATGCTTCCTGTGCACAATTTGTGACTAGAACAGAAAAGTGGGAAACAGACAATGATTCCCAGAGTATGCTCCACCACACACTGTAAGGTGGCTTGCAGATTATAGATGTAGCAGACTCAGAATCTACAGACAAAGTACAGTGGTAGGTTCTCAAGACATTAGTGTAGTGTGATCATTGAAATGACAATGGTCTGGCACATTGTGCGGGTGTCTCCACTATCTCCACAAGAAATGTGTGAAGGGGTATTGTGCTGGATTCCTACAACATTTGGTGACTTAAGTAATGTATTACATAAGTCTCCATGTGACTTGCTACTTCTTGCCTGCCCCCTGTCCCCCAATAAATAATTTACTTCCCTTTGCAGCCCCCCCCCCCCCCCCCCCCCGCCCTCCTCTCTCTCTCTCTCTGCTACTTACAGGCTCATTCTTAGTGTGTTAAACCAAATGGGTTGTATAAGTGTATCATATCTGCTGGAAGCCAAGTTGTTTGGGAGACTTGCATTTTTTGGGCATTGTTCTGCCAACAAAGAGAGTTTTCATGATTTCCTTATTTAATCTGACAATGTTTGTTATTTATTCACTAATTGCGAATTGTTTAATGTCAGCTGTATTAGGTGTAAATATGCTATCTGTTCATGACACATGAACATTTGTGCCAGACAGGGACTTGAACCCACATTTTCCACTTATTGTGTGTGGTTGCCTTAACCACTTTGACTTAGGTTTTTGTTGCTTACAGAAAATTGGCAAAATGAATACCTGGGCAATGCCCCATTTGTCAGCTAGTAATCAATAAAGTTTATCATGGTATACAAGAAAGTAAGTTTCACTATTTTTTAAAAACAAAGATAACAGTTACATGGAAAACTTTATTGGCAACATGTACAGCAATGTTGAGCTATTTTTTCAACATAGTCACCTAAAGAATTGACACACTTGTAATATTGTGGGATCAACTTTTGTATTACTGTGTCATGTCTGCTGCCAGTGAATGGAACTGCATGTGACAGTCATCTTCAGCTCTTCGTCATTGTGAAAATGCTGACCGGTTGCTGAGCTCCATAATCTTGAAGCAGTGGTTCTCCAGGATGCGCTGCCACACCAATTCAGTCAGGTGATCATTGATGAGGGGCAGTCACACACTGCGCTCTTCATCATGGACACTTTGATTACCTTTGGAAAACAGCCTATGCCAGCGATGCACCATCTGTTTGCTCATGATGTTCTACCCATAGACCTGACAATGAATTCTGATGGGCATCATCATCATTAGGAAACTTACTTTCTAGATGCGCCTCATATGTATTTGTCATCATGTTTTACAGACAAACGTCATGGACATTGTTGCATGCCATCTTTGTCTGGGTGGTGTATATACAGTGAACCAGTTCTGTGTTCAGATCTTATATAGTGTAAGGATATGTTACTTCTAATTGTGAAGTTAACTAAAATATGTGCTATTGTCAGTGAAGAAAATCATTTTTACGTGTTTATCTGGGACAGCCCAATCAAATAGATGACTGAATATTTTACCCACTGGCGAACTTAAAGAAACACATCATTTGTAATAAGTTATCCACATAGAACTATAAGTTATTCCATTTTTGCAATTTTGATCTGGCTTGACACTGTTAAACATAGC
Organism: Schistocerca piceifrons; assembly: GCF_021461385.2. Classification (NCBI taxonomy): domain Eukaryota; kingdom Metazoa; phylum Arthropoda; class Insecta; order Orthoptera; family Acrididae; genus Schistocerca; species Schistocerca piceifrons. The sequence continues at coordinate 1,143,786,244 of NC_060138.1, forward strand.
TGCTACAGAATCAAAGCTACAGTAAATAAGGAAGGAAACAATATTGGGATTTAATCTCCCTTTGCCATCAAGATCATTACAGATGGAACATGAGCTCAGCTAGGGCAAGTGTGCAGAGGGAGATCAGCTATGTCCTTTTCAAAGAATCCTTAACCGATTTAGGGAAACCATGACAACTTATATCAGGGTGACCAGACAGGGCTTTGAAAACAAAAACAGAGTTTAATGTTCCACAAGCACTAGCTCAATAGAGACAGAAGGGAACTCGAAGTGACACAGCATAGAAAGAAGTCACTTAGTTTGTTTACCATGGGACCAAGTAACTGTATTGCTGAATTCAGTTTACCAGTTCTGTAAATCTAAGTCAGTTTCTGTTTATTCAATACTCACAGAAGTATTTGAAATGTGCTGACCACCAACTCCCTGTCTAGTACTGTCACATAATAATTTTGTGTCTAAGCATTATAATTTCTTTTTCAGGTGAAACATGTTCTGAACTATGACTTCCCGGTATACATGGCAGATTACATCCACCGATGTGGTCGTACAGGTCGTGTTGGCAGCTCTAGTGGTTGTCACATAACCAATTTTGTGGAGGGACCACGTGAAATCAAGCTCTGTCAGGATATAGAGGTATAATATCTTCAGTCTTATAAATCAACAATTATCACATTAAATTGCAGACAGGGACAATTAAGACACTTACACAACTTGTGCAAGTGTCCTTTAATTGTGCCTGTGTGCAACATAAGTAATGTGTCACCTTTATGGTAAGTAGCAATCTGTCTTTTCCTACAGTGTTGATATTCCTACATGGAGTTTTCATTGTTCAGTCTTATAATTGTCAATTTTAAAATGTATACTTATTTTTAACTGCAGAATTTTAGTGTCTTTACTGCCTATTATTGCTCTTTTAAATGTTAATCAGTATCTATCTTTTTTTTTGTATCTTGCATCAGCTGATTAAATAATGTATTAGGTCTTTAAAAAAAATATCAAAACCTACAATGGCATACTGAAAAGTAATGCTTTCAATTTTTATGTGAAAACTCTTAAAGCTATTTAAATAAAACAAAGGTTAGCGACATTTTACATGATGATGATCATGATCATTATCATTATTCGTTTCCTTTCTTTCACTTCAGATTTTGTGTTCAATATTTGTTTCTAAATTTCTCTTTCATTTATGATTTCAATACTGATCCCTGCTTGTTTTAGGTCTTTTTTTATTTCTTGAAACCAATTGATTTTTTTTTTGATTGAACTGTTTACTACATCAAAGATCCTCTTTGTGTTTCTGTTGTTGTTCATTCTATGTGCGTGTCCATATAATTCTTTGGTCGGTCTCTATGTACTATGCCAAAAATTTTTTCTGGGCATTTTACATTCTATTTTTTCTGTCCCTATGAGGCCTGATGCTCCGGTTGTGGTTGTTTCTGATGCATAGAGTGTGTCTGGTAGTACAACTGTACTGTAGTGCCTTTGTTCAGCCTGTCTTGAAATATTTCATTTATTTTAGTGTGTATATGTCAGTCTGCCTCCCCCCGATGAACCATGGACTTTGCCGTTGGTGGGGAGGCTTGCGTGCCTCAGCGATACAGATAGCCGTACCGTAGGTACAACCACAACGGAGGGGTATCTGTTGAGAGGCCAGACAAACGTGTGGTTCCTGAAGAGGGGCAGCAGCCTTTTCAGTAGTTGCAAGGGCAACAGTCTGGATGATTGACTGATCTGGCCTTGTAACAATAACCAAAACGGCCTTGCTGTGCTGGTACTGCGAACGGCTGAAAGCAAGGGGAAACTACGGCCGTAACTTTTCCCGAGGGCATACAGCTTTACTGTATGATTAAATGATGATGGCGTCCTCTTGGGTAAAATATTCCGGAGGTAAAATAGTCCCCCATTCAGATCTCCGGGCGGGGACTACTCAGGAGGACGTCGTTATCAGGACAAAGAAAACCGGCGTTATACTGATTGAAGCGTGGAATGTCAGATCCTTTAATCGAGCAGATAGGTTAGAAAACTTAAAAATGGAAATGTATAAATTAAAGTTAGACGTAGTAGGAATTAGTGAAGTTCGCTGGCAGGAGGAACAAGACTTCTGGTCAGGTGACTACAGGGTTATAAACACAAAGTCAAATAGGGGTAATGCAGGAGTAAGTTTAATAATGAATAGGAAAATAGGAATGCAGGTAAGCTACTACAAACAGCATAGTGAACGCATTATTGTGGCCAAGATAGATACGAAGCCCGCACCTACTACAGTACTACAAGTTTATATGCCAACTAGCTCTGCAGATGATGAAGAAATTGAAGAAGTGTATGATGAAATAAAAGAAATTATTCAGATAGTGAGGGGAGACGAAAATTTAATAGTCATGGGTGACTGGAATTAGAGTGTAGGAAAAGGGAGAGAAGGAAACGTAGTAGGTGAATATGGATTGGGGCTAAGAAATGAAAGAGGAAGCCGCCTGGTAGAATTTTGCACAGAGCACAACTTAATCATAGCTAACACTTGGTTTAAGAATCATGATAGAAGGTTGTATACATGGAAGAACCCTGGAGATACTAAAAGGTATCAGATAGATTATATAATGGTAAGACAGAGATTTAGGAACCAGGTTTTAAATTGTAAGACATTTCCAGGGGCAGATGTGGACTCTGACCACAATCTATTGGTTATGAACTGTAGATTAAAACTGAAGAAACTGCAAAAAGGTGGGAATTTAAGGAGATGGGACCTGGATAAACTGAAAGTACCAGAGGTTGTACAGAGTTTCAGGGAGAGCATAAGGGAACAATTGACAGGAATGGGGTACAGAAATACAGTAGAAGAAGAATGGGTAGCTTTGAGGGATGAAGTAGTGAAGGCAGCAGAGGATCAAATAGGTAAAAAGACGAGGGCTAGTAGAAATCCTTGGGTAACAGAAGAAATATTGAATTTAATTGATGAAAGGAGAAAATATAAAAATGCAGTAAATGAAGCAGGCAAAAAGGAATACAAACGTCTCAAAAATGAGATCGACAGGAAGTGCAAAATGGCTAAGCAGGGATGGCTAGAGGACAAATGTAAGGATGTAGAGGCTTATCTCACTAGGGGTAACACAGATACTGCCTACAGGAAAATTAAAGAGACCTTTGGAGGAAAGAGAACCACTTGTATGAATATCAAGAGTTCAGATGGAAACCCAGTTCTAACCAAAGAAAGGAAAGCAGAAAGGTGGAAGGAGTATATAGAGGGTCTATACAAGGGCGATGTACTTGACAATATTATGGAAATGGAAGAGGAGGTAGACGAAGATGAAATGGGAGATATGATATTGTGCGAAGTGTTTGACAGAGCACTGAAAGACCTGAGTCGAAACAAGGCCCCGGGAGTAGACAACATTCCATTGGAACTACTGACGGCTTCGGGAGAGCCAGTCCTGACAAAACTCTACCATCTGGTGAGCAAGATGTATGAGACAGGCATAATACCCTCAGACGTCAAGAAGAATATAATAATCCCAACGAAAGCAGGTGTTGACAGATGTGAAAATTACCGAACAATCAGTTTAATAAGCCACAGCTGCAAAATACTAACATGAATTCTTTACAGACGAATGGAAAAACTAGTAGAAGCCGACCTCGGGGAAGATCAGTTTGATTCCGTAGAAATACTGGAACACGTGAGGCAATACTGACCTTACGACTTATCTTAGAAGAAAGATTAAGGAAAGGCAAACCTACGTTTCTAGCATTTGTAGACTTAGAGAAAGCTTTTGACAATGTTGACTGGAATACTCTCTTTCAAATTCTAAAGGTGGCAGGGGTAAAATACAGGGAGCGAAAGGCTATTTACAATTTGTACAGAAACCAGATGGCAGTTATAAGAGTCGAGGGACATGACAGGGAAGCAGTTGTTGGGAAGGGAGTAAGACAGGGTTGTAGCCTCTCCCCGATGTTATTCAATCTGTATATTGAGCAAGCAGTAAAGGAAACAAAAGAAAAATTTGGAGTAGGTATTAAAATCCATGGAGAAGAAATTAAAACTTTGATGTTCGCTGATGACATTGTAATTCTGTCAGAGACAGCAAAGGACTTGGGAGAGCAGTTGAACGGAATGGATGGTGTCTTGAAGGGAGGAAATAAGATGAACATCAACAAAAGCAAAACGAGGATAATGGAATGTAGTCGAAATAAGTCGGGTGATGTTGAGGGTATTAGATTAGGAAATGAGACACTTAAAGTAGTAGATGAATTTTGCTATTTGGGGAGCAAAATAACTGATGATGGTCGAAGTAGAAAGGATATAAAATGTAGACTGGCAATGGCAAGGAAAGTGTTTCTAAAGAAGAGAAATTTGTTGACATCGAGTATAGATTTAAGTGTCAGGAAGTCATTTCTGAAAGTATTTGTATGGAGTGTAGCCATGTATGGAAGTGAAACATGGAGGATAAATAGTTTGGACAAGAAGAGAATAGAAGCTTTCGAAATGTGGTGCTACAGAAGAATGCTGAAGATTAGATGAGTAGATCACATAACTAATGAGGAAGTATTGAATAGGATTGGGGAGAAGAGAAGTTTGTGGCACCACTTGACCAGAAGAAGGGATCGGTTGGTAGGACATGTTCTGAGGCATCAAGGGATCACCAATTTAGTATTGGAGGGCAGCGTGGAGCGTAAAAATCGTAGGGGGAGACCAAGAGATGAATACACTAAGCAGATTCAGAAGGATGTAGGTTGCAGTAGGTACTGGGAGATGAAGAAGCTTGCACAGGATAGAGTAGCATGGAGAGCTACATCAAACCAGTCTCAGGACTGAAGACCACAACAACAACATGTCAGTCTGTGTACTTTCTGAAGTTTTTCTGCTCTTATGTTGGTTGCCTTGTTTGATCGTCATATTTGTATATATTCTCCAAGATATTTGAATTTTTCCATTCTGTTAACCTTTCTGTATTTTGTGTACATGGCTTGGTGATTGTTGTTCTTTCTTAGCATACATTGCGTTTTCTTATATGATATGTGTAACCTTTTTTGGCAGAGACTTCATGTAAGTATTCCAGTGCTTTGTCTATTGTTACTAAGTATTGCCAAGTCATCTGCAAATGCCAGGTATGTTAAGATCATCTTGTTTGCACACATTCTTCCTAAGTGAATTCCTTTTACCTTTCCCCCTCATCCTTTGATGATTTTGTCCAAGACCACATTGAGTAAAAGCGGCAAGACCATCTCCTTATATGACCCCTGTATGTATCTTGAATGGGTCTGAGATTTTTCCCATAAATTTTATTTTGGATGTGGTGTCTTGTAGGAGTGTCCTAGTTCTTCTAGTGTGGCAAGGATAAAGTGTCACGGTGTCATAGGCCTTCTTAAAGTCCATGAACGTGAATACAGTGTTGGTCGTCTGTCTGACCTTCAGAAGTGCCTACAGATTCCAAATCTGTTCAGTACAGGATCTCCCTTTTCTGCAGCCTGTGGTTGTAGTCTGTTGAGTAATGCCATGGAGAGAACTTTGGTGGAGACTGGTAACAGTGAGATATCTCTGTAGTTATTAGGGTCTCTCTTGTCACTCTTTTCGTGGAGTGGGTGAATCAATGCACATTTCCATTCCTGTGGAATTTTCTCTGTATTCCATATTTGATGGTTTAGTTTTTGAGTTTACAGATCTTGGAGGTAATGCTGTCTTCTCCTGAGACTGTGTTGTTTCTTAGTTGTTTTATAATCTCATCTTCCTTTGTTATTGAAGTTGGTTTTGAATCTGGGTTTGGTACTGTTTTCATGAAGTGTAATTTTTCTTTGGGCTTCTCACAAGTGCTGTGCGGAGTGGCCACATGGGTTGAGGTGGCATGTCATGGATTTCATGGCCCCACCTGGCGGAGGTTTGAGTCCTCCCTCTGGCATGGGTGTTTGTGTAGAAATTTCTTGTGTTATTTCTCTTGAAGTCTTCCTCAATTTCATTTAGTCTATTTTGTGCTTTTGACTCTTCTAATATCTTTAAGGGATTGTTTCTGGACTTTGTGGAAATCCTGCCACATATCTTTTGTTCTGCTGCTGCTGCAAACTTCTTCCAGGGCTGATCACAAGTTTCGTCCCACCATCCATGTTTTCGTTTCCTTGGAGGTTGACCGCAACACATTGCATTCTGAATTGTGTTCGTGAGGTCTGTTCAATTTTCTGTTGAATTGATCAATTTCTTCAATAATTTTGTCTTTGTTTATCTTCAGATATTCTGGGTCTGATCTTATAATTTTTTCTGTGTTTGTCTTCTTCTGTTTCTTGGGATTGACCTGATTTGTATTTGTAGTAAGTGATGGCCAGACTCAAAGAATTCTTTGTGTATTCTTGCATTGGGAATTTAGCTTGTATTTTTGTCTGTTTTGGCTACATGGTCTATTTGAAATTCTCCCCATATGTTTTTGGGCGTTTTCCATATTGGCTTTTGAAATTGCATTTACATGATTTTTGTTTAGTTAAAATTTTGATGGTAAGGTATGAATGTTCCCCATTCTTGTTGATGTGTTTGTTTGCTGTTTATGGGCCTGTGATTTGGTTATACTTCAACTCTTTGCTTAGTTGTGCATTGAAGTCTCCCATAACAATTTTAACATGTCTTTCTGTTTTTTGTCAATTCTTCTGTCTTCCCAAAAATCTTCGACTTCTTGTAGTTTCTTCCTACACTCCTGGAAATTGAAATAAGAACACCGTGAATTCATTGTCCCAGGAAGGGGAAACTTTATTGACACATTCCTGGGGTCAGATACATCACATGATCACACTGACAGAACCACAGGCACATAGACACAGGCAACAGAGCATGCACAATGTCGGCACTAGTACAGTGTATATCCACCTTTCGCAGCAATGCAGGCTGCTATTCTCCCATGGAGACGATCGTAGAGATGCTGGATGTAGTCCTGTGGAACGGCTTGCCATGCCATTTCCACCTGGCGCCTCAGTTGGACCAGCGTTCGTGCTGGACGTGCAGACCGCGTGAGACGACGCTTCATCCAGTCCCAAACATGCTCAATGGGGGACAGATCCGGAGATCTTGCTGGCCAGGGTAGTTGACTTACACCTTCTAGAGCACGTTGGGTGGCACGGGATACATGCGGACGTGCATTGTCCTGTTGGAACAGCAAGTTCCGTTGCCGGTCTAGGAATGGTAGAACGATGGGTTCGATGACGGTTTGGATGTACCGTGCACTATTCAGTGTCCCCTCGACGATCACCAGTGGTGTACGGCCAGTGTAGGAGATCGCTCCCCACACCATGATGCCGGGTGTTGGCCCTGTGTGCCTCGGTCGTATGCAGTCCTGATTGTGGCGCTCACCTGCACGGCGCCAAACACGCATACGACCATCATTGGCACCAAGGCAGAAGCGACTCTCATCGCTCAAGACGACACGTCTCCATTCGTCCCTCCATTCACGCCTGTCGCGACACCACTGGAGGCGGGCTGCACGATGTTGGGGCGTGAGCGGAAGACGGCCTAACGGTGTGCGGGACCGTAGCCCAGCTTCATGAAGACGGTTGCGAATGGTCCTCGCCGATACCCCAGGAGCAACAGTGTCCCTAATTTGCTGGGAAGTGGCGGTGCGGTCCCCTACGGCACTGCGTAGGATCCTACGGTCTTGGCGTGCATCCGTGCGTCGCTGCGGTCCGGTCCCAGGTCGACAGGCACGTGCACCTTCCGCCGACCACTGGCGACAACATCGATGTACTGTGGAGACCTCACGCCCCACGTGCTGAGCAATTCAGCGGTACGTCCACCCGGCCTCCCGCATGCCCACTATACGCCCTCGCTCAAAGTCCATCAACTGCACATACGGTTCACGTCCACGCTGTCGTGGCATGCTACCAGTGTTAAAGACTGCGATGGAGCTCCATATGCCACGGCAAACTGGCTGACACTGACGGCGGCGGTGCACAAATGCTGCGCAGCTGGCGCCATTCGACGGCCAACACCGCGGTTCCTGGTGTGTCCGCTGTGCCGTGCGTGTGATCATTGCTTGTACAGCCCTCTCGCAGTGTCCAGAGCAAGTATGGTGGGTCTGACACACCGGTGCCAATGTGTTCTTTTTTCCATTTCCAGGAGTGTATTTTGATCATTTGTCGGCGCATGTGAATTGATGATTGCAGAAATTCTTTGATACTGAATTGAAATGTAGGCTTTTGTCTTTGATAGATTTCTGAACTGCAAATCATATGCCAAAGATTGTTGGTGTTCCTCTTCTGACTGCAGGTTTTCCTTTGTATATCCTGTAGTTTTCTGTGTTGGAGTGGTTTTCATCTGTGAAACGTGTCTCTTGTATTGTGAAGATATTAATATAATAAAGGTAACAATAAATTTTTGGTGATACAAGTATAGTGTAATAGGATAGATAAAAAAAATCTACTCACCAAGTGGTGGCATAACACATACATAAAAGAATGTTATAATTAGGCAAGCTTTCCCAGCCAGTGGCTCCTTTTTCAGGCAGAAGGGTTGAAGGAGGAGATTTTGGAAAAGTCATCCAGAACCACTGGTTAGGGGAGACTTACCGCACAGGATGAGAAGGAAAGACTGATTGTTGGGGACTGCAATGGATGAAATTTGAAAAAGGTGGAAGACAGAGTAATATGCAAGACAGAGGTTACTGTTAAAACATCATGTACAAGTTAATAGAGTGAACAAAAGTTTATTGTACATAACAGAGATGGGGGGGGGGGGGGGGGAGTGGTGGCGGCAGGCAGCGAAAAATAGACAATGAAAGATATAGAAAACTAGAACAGAGTGAAGAAAGTAATAGTTACTGCGAAGAAATGCTGAGACGGAAGAAATTAAAGTAAATCGAGGCCAAGTACGTGTACTGCTAGTTCCCTCCTGAAGAGTTGTGAGAAAGGGGAAGAATCCAGATGGTGCATGTGGTAAAACAGGCACCGAGCTCACGATTGTCATGCTGTAGAGCATGCTCTGCAATAGGGCATTGTGTGTTGCCAGTATACACCCTCTGCTTATGCTCATTCATCCTAACTGATATCTTGGTGGTAGTCACACTGACATAAAAGGCTGAACAGTGTTTACATAACAGCTGGAATATGACACTGGTGGCTCTCCCGTTGATAGTATATGTTTTGACAGTTACAGGGCTGGTGTAGGTAGTGGTAGGAGGGTGGGTGTAGGGTGGGGTGCAGAAGTTTTTCCAGAACAGTTGTAACATATTAGAGTTTGCCCTTGACCAACATATTTGTGTGTGACAGTATAATGATTGCTAAGAGGTGTTGAGAAGCTCCAACTCTTCTCCTTCTCATGATGTTCCCAATCCCAAAGAATCGGATGACCAGGAAAGTCCAGTATACGTACTGGGACCTGGGGTAGTGGATTTTTTCCTGTTGTCCCATCACGATTTTTTTCAAGTTGATGTTGTTGGAGACCACAAGTGTTAAAAACTTGTTTGTTGAGGCTCAAGGCTTATTTGTAGCAGCTGCATCAACTTGGTGAAGAGATGCTGACTGCTAGCCGCAGCATGCCAGAAAATTGTCAAAAATGGGTTTAGGACCAAGGCAGTATTTGGTCCACCCTGGGTATTTCATTTCCCCAATACCACCCATATCTGGGAACCTTGCCACTATCTGCCACTTGAGGAGTCGCCCAATTGTGGATCTAACAACCCCACATGGCTAACATTCTAAACTTGTCCCAATGAGAGATCAGTTTGCCAGTGCTGTCGCTGTATAATTTTGGTTTTATTGATGGTGTCACTCTCTCATCTGTGCTTGCGCCACTTCATAACTATCAAAGTGAAATCCTTAGAAACAGGTGAAAATCGAATGCGGCCAAATCAGGACTGTACAGAGGATGACTGATGGCAAAGACGCTGGATTGCTGCAGTACTCATGACTGGTCTTGCATTATCCTGCTGAAGGAGAGGTTGCTACATGTGTAAGCAAACTTTTTGGATTCAAAACTCAATTACAGCGCATTCTTTCTCACACACAGCAGCAGTTATGTTACTAACTGCCATGTTAAATGCAACAATTCAGAGCTCTCAAGCGACAGGGCTACAAATATGTAGACATGAAAAATAAAGAAATAGAATATTACAAACATTTTTATTGGAAAAGCTTTAAGAGTTTTCAAGTAAAAAATTTGGAGGCATTACTGTTCGGCATGACCTTGTAACATATAGTGTAAGAAAATATTCTCTCTTTTGATATGAAAATTTTACTTTGACATTATGCATGCAGGTAAAATTACATTCCTAATATAAAGAAAAGAGCAAACACAGTTAAACTCTACCGCCGCCCCTGCACGCACACACTTTTGTGCTTTATGCAGTCTGCAACTTATTTAGAAATATAATGTAATTGATGTTTCTCTTTCAGCATTCTGTCCGCAAGATGATTGCCCTACCAAATGTGAATGCTAATATAAAGAAAATCATATCATACAGACTGATGAAAGGTCTGGGAGAGAGTTGATATATTGTAATATAATGCTGTGATAGTTTCTCAAATGTGTATTTTTTTTCTTTTTAAGTTATGTTTGAATAAAATAAATTTCAGAAACAAGAAAATATGAATTTTTCTTTGACAAACACTTCAAAAAGCATCTACACTGCCAAATTTATGCTGGTGAAGGATAAAGTCAGCCTGTGTGTGTTTTAACCCCTTTCCTTTCCCAGCCAGGACCTGAATTTTTGTAAATATGGAAGGAGTAAAGGTAACCACTCGCTATATAGCTGAAGCATTCAGAAGTTTAGAAAGGCACATAAACAAGGTTGTCCAAAAGCTTAAATCCAAGGAAGAACATTGAATCAGCCCCCACCACCTTTGTGCTCTCAGGGCTGGGTTTTTCTGACAGAAGTACATGAAAGTAGTTTCCAGATGTGTTAGTTCTTTTTTCAGGAAGAAAAAAAAGAGGATAGGTTGCGAGGACAAGATGATACATCAGAAAGACTAGGAGGTCAAATACAGTAGAACTGCTCCGCCGCCAGTCTGAGGTGATAGGACAGACAAAGTAAAGATGAGGAGGTAAGTGGGAAAGGCTTTGTTTCCTAAACAATTCCAAAACTGAAATACATAGGTAAGGAAGTAATTACATAAGGTTACTACAGAGAAAACATTCACATTTTTATCTTGTGGTATTTTCCTGAAATATTCTTGAGCCTATGATTCACTCTTTAATGCCATGAATATATGCAAGTATTGCATTCACTAAAATCCTCTTCTACTTGTGCCAAATGAATAAAATGGTTGAATTTCCCTCATGTTTTGTTTGACATTACAGGCCTAACAGATTGCTAGCATGCAATTCAAAGTGAAGAGAGGGCCAACCTCCATATAACTCTCACAGAACGATGATGTGAGGAGAGCATTGACAATGTTGGCAGTTTCATGAGGCATGCTTTGTGAGAAATACAACCAAAGTTCTCAGAGTCATGTGCTCTCTTTTCCCATTCACACACAGGTGGGCCTTTCTCAACATTGCACCTGAGTAACTTGCCCTCCTTCCTTCCAATATGAAAACAATTGTGCCATCTAGCTCCACACCCTCAAGGTTTGTGTACAGAGCCACAGGTCCTGAACTGATAATGTTATGAAAAGAATAGATTAATAGTCACCATAAAGATGATGCACTGAGTTATAGACAGACACAATGGAATGACTGTCATACATTGAGCTTTTGGCCAAAGCCTTCTTCAGAAAAAGGAAACAAACAAACGAACAAACGACCAACACACACACACACACACACACACACACACACACACACACACACACACAAAGGAAAGAAAGAAAACCACTCTCTCCGGCTGCTCCAGTCAGCTGGCCAGAGATAGTGGTCACATACGCGTATGGTGTGCTTGCTTACTTTTTTTTCTTTTTCTGAAGAAGGCTTTGGCTGGAAACTTTGTGTCATGCTTGTATGAAACTCAACATGTCAACTTTATGGTGAATAGCAATCTATTTCATAATATTTTTGAATTCCAACCTGGACTTTTTATTGTTTAGTGCCTGAACTGAGTTGTTCATGATAGACAATTCTCATATGTTCTGCCACAAGATCAAGATTTGGTCTTTGATTCTCTGTACTAATAAGATGGATTAGTCAAAGATGAGTGAAATTGTGGTCACATCCTATAATGAGCTATTCCATGCTAACACAGTAGGAGCACTCTTTCTCCCACATGGCAGCCATCTCTATTTCAGTTGCACATCTGCGTATATGTAACACGTAGCCCAGTCAATGAAGACCAAAAAAGGTGAAATAGGGATGTTTAAAGTTAATGTTTGATGTTTTCCTTGAATAATCTAAAACTGTGGGTTCTACCAAAAATGTTTCCCAGTACAAAATTAAAATACAATAATTTCCCCCAAAAAGATCATATTCATTTTTTCCTCTAGTGTTAATGGTTTCTTTCAAGGGGTGATCACAAATTATTAAAAATAGTGTTTTAATTATAAAAAGTTACAGTTTGTTAAATGAAGTGGGTCAAGAACTTGTATTAAATGTGTGTACCACATATAAGTGCAATAGAGCTTATTAAGGCATAAATCGTGTTGTGGGGGATGTAAGAGGGCAATGGACGTGGAGGTGGAAGGTTGACGTCTGAGGGAAGGTACTGGTCATGCAGTTCCCTTCTTTGTAGGTCTGCAAACTGTAGCAGATGATTCACCACTTGTATATACACCAGTATGCCACAAGAAGCAACTAAATGACGTTTCACAAGTTCTACTGACCCTCCACAGCATGCTGTATGAATCACTAGTGACACAGTGCACAAATTATTTTTCACAAAGTGCACATCAACACTACATGAAATACATGTTTGAGTTACTGTTCTAGACTTGCACATGATGCATACTTATGCAAAAAATTGCATAGGGATACACTGCTAGAGGGCAAATTGATTCTTAGTCATTGTGTACTGCAGCTGTAGCATTCTTCCAGGAAAGGCAACTTCCTCCACCAGAGAACTGTTCAGTTTTCATTTTGTAGACGGACTATACCTCTGTATCATTTCCTATCCAGTTCACTTATGTGAGTAGGTAATAACTTGAGCTTGCAATTAAATCATAGAGTTATTTTCAGTTTCTTAAGTGAGTATGTATTTGCAGATGTTGGACGAGTTGTTATATAAAGGAGCTCAACAGCTGAAGCTGTCACCCGTGTACCACACTGAAGAGCCTGCCCCGAGTTAACATGCTGTCAATATTATTAGACATTGTCAATTTCACTGGCTGGAATACTTTTCACAGTGTGAGGAGTATCAAATACATCACTGCAACCTTAGCTCTCCCCACATTTGAAGAGGCCCAGTGGCTTAAATTATCTCCTGTTGCAACAGAAATAGGTCATCTAGACGTTATAGAACTTAAGACATTTCACCATAAGCAATGCATTACAGCAGATTACTGTTCCAAATTTGCACATGGTCAGTCCCAGATATATTTACACTCATCTTGGAAAGATATAAAGTGGATGTGTAGTAAGTGGCTCATTAGTGAAGCCCACTCAACAAATGCCAGCAATTCCTGCAGTAACACAATGGCAAGATAAAATGCAGTAACTTTCTGGTCACTCATTAATTTACCATGAAGTGAGTGCAACACAATTACACAGATTTACAATTCGCTGTCAATGATAAGACAGCAGCAAGGTGCTACATTTACCAATCCAATCCCTTTCCCACCGACACCACATAGGTCACCGACATCATCATCACATTTACAAATTTTACATTTCTCAGGCCATTGTGTATAAACATATTTTATATGAAAGTTCTCTTAAGACTTGCAAGTAAGTATTCATTTAGTAGGTTGAAAATAACTCCACTGTATAAACAAATGCTGCTCATTGAACTTATTTTTTCCACTCACGTAAGTTGACTGGGCAGGAAGCTGCCGTACAGGATAACTTAGAATCAATTTCCTCTCTTGCATGGTAGAAAAGTGTGCAGAGATTTATGTATATTCTGTCTACATGTTTTTCTTGTGTTAGTATTATTAGTAACTCACATCTTTGTGGAAAATAACCCCCCCCCTCCCCTGGCATTTCTGTGGGTCTCCAGTGTTTCATAAGCCAGGCTGTGGCGGATCGGTATAACTTTGTGAAACATCCTGTAGTTGCTTCTTGTGACAGAGTGGAATTGATAGAGTGGGGAATCACCTGCTCATCTTCAGTTTGCAGAACTATGAAATAGGGAATTGCATGACCACAATCTACCGATCTTCCTTGCCTCTTTCCCTTCTCCACTATTACATCCACATAGCATAGAAGCAAATAAAGAGGCCAGTGGGCACCCACAACAACTGAGGTGCCGGTCGCTCCAAGCAACATGTATCACACGATGCATGGGGAAGTGAAATCACAGGTCATCCTATGTGCCCGCCCCCCCCCCCCCCCCCAAAAAAAAAAAAGGCCACTGTTTGGGATACGCATGTGTTCTCCGCTTTGCAGCCTTTCTCATTCGATTTTGGGGAAACTATGTGGGAAGAAAATATATTTTTTCCACATCTTGTAGTCACACACATTTCAGCTTGATAATGAGGTTGTTTTTCTTTCATTATACCCCTTAGTTATTGTGATACTTCAAAGTACAGCACCGCACATATTTTGAAAAGTTTGAAATGAAAAGTGTAGTCCCTGGGCAGTTTATGTTTGGTGAGTTTTAAGACATAGGCTGCTGCATACAAAATGTAGCTAACATATCAAAATTGTTTTTAATGGTGGGAGGAGAATGAAACCTCTTTCTGTTCTTGTGAAAATATGAGATATGTTGAAGATTCTCTGCAATGAGGTTGGCAGTTATGTCCCAAACACGCAGCTATTGTCTCCTGCTGTGTGAAATGCGGATCTACCTCAGGTTCTTCTTTCTCGTATGATGCCAATACAAAACGAAGCTGGAAGTGAAAGAAAACCTTAATGAAATGAAAAGACACCAGAAGTCATCAGCTCATGATGCCGATTGTATGTTTTTTCAGTCTATGCTGCCCAGTTTCAGGAAACAGTACTTCCTATATTATTGAATTTATTCGCTTGTTTATGTATTACCTGTTAACAATGCAACTGCCGTTTTAGCAAAGCATGTTGTGAAATGTTGACATGGTCTGCTATTGGTTGTTTCGAATGACACATAAGGGATATAACTACACTCAGTCAAAATGCAACATGGTTCCAGAGCTGTACTTGGCATAAGTGCAGCAAACAGTACATTCTGTTAACACATTTGCAGAACAACAATTGAAATGGATGATAGGAAAATAAAACTTGTTTTATGGTTGAACAATGCAGCTGTGCGTGTATGAGACAACAGTACTTTCTTTTTTAATATATTCTACAGAAAGTATAGGAAATGAAAAAATAAATAAAATATAGCTGGTGTTACTGTCTAATAACTAAAGCAACTGCTATTACATTCTTCTAAAAGAAGCATTGAAATTAAGATAAAACTGTTGTTTTATGATCTAACAAATGGAATTGGGGCTCAGATCACAGTTTTAGGTTTTTTCGCACCCTATTTTCTCTTATTGTTCTAAGAAATATCGTAATTTTAATTCTTTAAAATTTTGCAGACCTTTAGGTTTTTCTTCTTGACAGAACTGAACTACATTATTTACCAACACTTTTCCACCTGAGCGAACTCTTAGATAATGCATATTTGTGCGATGACTATCCATTTCAGCAGATGCCAAGAATACGCAGAAGTAGTAATGCAGTATGACTATAAAATGACTGTATAATACCGAGGTGCATGCACCAGTTGTGTACTTCTGAGTATTGTCAGATGCCTTTGGTCCCATGTGTATGTAAACAAAGTTTAGTTCCACATTCTGCCATCAGCAATTGTAAAATGAACAAGTTATAATTAACTTGAAAACTAACAAATCTAAAGCAAACTCAGTAGAAAGGTGAAATGAAAAAGTGAGTAAACACATACACAGAGAGAAAACAGCAGTGTGACTAGTGCTGCACTAGGTGCTCTAGGTACCAAAGGGGTGGGGGTGGGAGTCTGGACACAAGCCTTCCACCATCCTTTGAAACAGGAAAGGCCTCTCTACTTACTTCCGTACTCTGTGATTACACCCCCAGAACACAATTTATCCCCTATTATGGTTCTATTGTGTTTAATATGCAGCAATCATATTTAATAGTTGTTCTTAACCCACTTCATTTAACAGTACACTGTAACATTTAAACCATATTCTTAATAATCTGCGATTTTTCCATCCCCTGCAACAAGGAAACTATTAGTGCTAGAGAAAAAATGAATAGGGCCTTTTTAGTAGTACAGTGAAACCCTATTTTCCTTTTTCATGCAGCCTGGACTTAAAAAACACAACACTGAGGAAAATGTTCAAACCCCACAAAATATGAGCAAAAACACGTAATTGGCATATACGATTAAAAATCGCAGTCCTCTCAAATACTTTGAATAAAATCTGTCTATGTGAAGGAAATTAAATATACAATACTACATTTACACAAAAGTTTTTTTTGAGAGTTCATCCTTTGTGCTCACACAGAAAAAAAGCAAAAATTGATGAACATGTTAAATTAAACCAAAAACATCACAGCAGCTAAGTGCTAAAACCACATGAATAAATGCGGACTTCTGCATAATGACACCTTGTCACCATTGCTGTTACTGTTTAATGCTTTTCTTACGAGACACACTTCAGATGTTTACCACCATTAAAGTGTTATTTTAGGTTTGATGAGAGAAACAGATGTTAAAAAATGAGATTCTTCCACAGTTGATATTATAAGCTTATTAGAAGTTGGCTCAGTTACTTTCTGTACGCTGTGTCCCCAGGTAATATTATGAGCTTATTAGAAGTTGGCTTAGTTACTTTCTGTACGCTGTGTAAAATGCAAATTTGAAAGAAAGCTCAAGCACTACAGTTTTGCTTCATGCCCTCTATCACTGCTGCCAATCCTTACGATCTGCAGTGTGTGGTTTGTGCAGTGCAAAGTATACATATAAGTAGTGTATGTAGTTGTTGCAACTTTATCATGTTAGATTTGAACACTAAAGTCTTTAAAATGTGCTATCACAAAACCCTTGTTCTATTTCCATGTGACATCTCTGTCATAGCACATCATCTGCACAAAAAGTATATTTTTCATCACTTCACAAATGGCTTTCACCCCTACCTGCACTCCTGTTGCTGAGGGGCCACTCTCCCCACACATTCAGTAGGCGAGCTCATTTTGCGTGTGTTAGTGTGGTGTGGTGGTTGCACAGGCTGTTGGGTGACTTGACAAGTCACCAACCAATAAGAGTCCTCTGGCTGGAATTGGGTGACGTTTCCTCGATTATGACCAAGCGTATTCTTCAAGAGTGAGTGTTTGAATACAAAAGGTTGATGTTTGATATTGTTGCTGAATACAGTACATCAGAAATACATACAAAAAGATGAGATTGAGTTATAAGTGGCACAAGAAAAGGTGGTGACTGGGCCACTCCATCATGTATTGGCTTGGTCTGGAACAATTTGCATCGACTGCCTTGTTTTTCCTATTACCGCTGCAACCTAGCAGTAGTTTTATCATAATGGCATGTTGAAGCTAAAGTAACACCAAAGACAGAGGCCCCTCCATTGGCCTCACACTGCTCTAACAGATCCGACTATATGGCTTTTATTAGAATCTCATGTTCTGTTCTGAGCTTTCATAGAACCCATCTTGGACACACCTTTGAACATCCAAGAGTGTCAAATCTGTGCACACGGGCCTCTAACCCTCACTGACAGCTGTGGAGCCAACTGTCTAGTTGTGATGTGCTGGTCTGCAAGAATAATGGCGTTTGTGCAATTCATCATGCTTGGAGGAGTGTCTGTAACAGAATATCCTGAATATGGCCAGTTCTGGAATTCAGTTTCTGCACTTACTTACACATTAACGCTGTTTATACATTGCCCATCAGTACTCCTATCAGTTGCGTGATTACTATACACTGCACAGAAATGTTTATGGATGTTCACCACAATTTATTTTTCCACAACCAAAAATTCAGTTGTGCAGACATTCTTCATAATGAGTGCCACGGAGCATTATTTATTGACTGCCCCTCGTAATCATACAACACTGAAACATATCTGTAGATGTAAATGAAATACACAAGTTTTAACATATTATTCCGTTTGCCGGACATCTATTGATCTTCACATCTTTTATCTGTATACATTGATCAGACAGATCATTATGGCCACCGACCTACTTCGATATAAACCCGTCCTGGCAATAGAAGCATCACTTGGCAAAGAGTGACTGCTAGCCACACAAATGCATGGTGCTTGTAGTATCAGTGAGTGTGTTGTTTGTATGTAGAATGGGGAAGGTGCGTGATCTATTTGGTTTTGACTGAGGGCACATTGTGATGGCCCGGAGGCCCTACACAAGCATTTCGGAAACTGCATGACTTGTCGGGTGTTTGAGGAATGTTGTGGAGAGTGTATTCAACATGTGATGAAACCAAGGTGAAACCATTTCCAGATGTCATGAGGTTGGATGGCCGACCCTCATTACAGATGTTGGATGTCATAAGCTGGGCGGACTGGTAAAACAGGACAGGCAGCAAACTGTAATGGAATTAACATCACAATTTAATACTGGGCAAAGTACAAGTGTGTGTGAACACACAGGGTACTTAACACTCCTAACAATGGGCCTCCTCAGCTGACAACCAATGTATGTGCCATTGTTAACACCACAACATCGGCAACTACAACTGAAACGAGCACATGACCATCTGGACGTTGGCAGAGCATTTCATGGACTGGTAAATCCCAATAATTTGTTCATGCCAATGGGAGGGTGTGGATCCATCGTCCTCCAGGGGAACAGCTCCTTTACACCTGGACTGCGGGACGGAGACAAGCTGGTGGTGGCTCCATTATGCCCTGGGGATCATCTACGTGGGCATCCATGGGTCCAGTGGAGCTCGTGCAAGGCACCGTGATGGAGTGGTTCAAGGAACACAGGGGTGGCAAATACCAATTGATGTGCTGGTCCCCCCTCACCAGATCTGAACCTAAATGAACACATCTGGGATGTGACTGAATGTGGTGTCAGAGCTCATTGCCCTCCTCTCTGGAATTTATGGAAATTAGGTGACTTGTGTGCACAGATGTGGTGCCGAAGCTGGACATAACGGCTATTAGGTAGGTTGTCTTATGTTCTGGTTGATCAATGTAAATTAGGGCTGGCCGTGGTGGCCGAGCAGTTCTAGGCGCTTCAGTCTGGAACTGCGCGACTGCTATGGTCGCAGGTTAGAATCCTGCCTCGGGCATGGATGTGTGTGATGTATTAGATTAGTTAGGTTTAAGTAGTTCTAAGTTCTAGGGGACTGATGACATCAGATGTTAAGTCCCATAGTGTTCAGAGCCATTTGAACCATTTTTTGTAAATTAGGAGGGGTGAAGGCACAGACGGAGCCAGGTGTCATTTTGGGTAAGTAGACACTAAATAATTGTCTTAAATATCTTCATATTATGAGGACAGCAATGACATACTGCTTATTGTACAAGGTACTAACTTCCTCATAGTGAAGAATGTGGTAAAAATAAGTGCTTTGTCTCAGTCTTGTAGGGAGAAGATAGACACAACAATAGAAAAATTGATGAAATTAAAGTAGAACTGGGAAGAGGACACGAAGAGAAGTAGTCACTATAATGGAAATGATGTTTGTGTTTATACAGAAAATCCCACTTTACACAGAATAATGTGCAGATAAGAATCCAGGTACTGGGACACTGTACCACATTGTGTGTCATTCTGCCACATTTGTTTGTAGTGTGTGCTTTGGTATGCATGAGAAACATTAAGAATAGATTTTTGTCTTCATGCAGTATGGTGAGTGTAATACATTGCAGGTTCATGCTGGGTGATGTAAAGCAAATGTTAACGAGCAAAACTATTGTTTAGTAAGTGTACAAATTTTAAGAAAGATTCTCAGAAGTAGAAACAACTGCCCCCATGTAGAGCAACCCAGTTGCCAGGGGAGAGTACAGGTGCAGTGTGTGGTGTGGCACAGAGACAGAGATCACAATCTGGCAACATCACAGAGAATTTTCCACCCCTCTCTGCACAGCCATTTTGTAACTTGCACAGACCTCTAGCACATGAAGATTATTACATCACACACAAAATACAATTTCACTAAATAAAATGTGATTTATTTTTACCATTTTCATTTGTGGCTTAGTTGAGTCAGTTCATAATCCAAAGATTGAAGGGTTGATCTCCAGTCAAAACTAGGACTTTCTCTGTCAGTGTGATTTATCTGTGGCTAAGCCCATGGCTAGCAAAGCATGGTGTTAAAACCAACACTGGCGTTGGCAGCTGCTGTCTGTAATTCCTTTTAGTATTCTTTCAGTATTCTTTCCTACTCTTAAGAGTGTCCCTGAAGTAATTTGGGATACAGAAATTCTTCTAAACAGAAAATAAGTTGCAAAAATAATCTAAATATACATTTATAGAAAAGCCATTGCTTTTTTAATCTATCTTTAATTAAGATTGTTTATTATAATTTCTGTAACAGAATATCGAGTGTAAAAATACTTCTGAACATAGACCTTCACCCAAGAGCACCAACTTCTTCAAGGAGGTCCTTTTTGCTGGCAAAGTAGTCTCGGTACCATTCAATGTGTTTACGCTTCTCTTCAGCAGTTACAAAACTGTTCTTGGACAGTCCAACACACACAAGTTCCATAAAGTGACGTACAGGACCCCTCTTTGGACACCATGGTTCCAGGTAATGCTCCAGAAAAACATGGTCTGTAAATGGTACTTTTGCTTCATCTTCCAGTCCTGAAATCCAAAAATATTATTATTTATCAAGGCTCTCTACAGCCAATACAGGAGACGATAGTAAATCAGATTGTGTAAATTCCTATCATCCCCAGCAATGAGTATTACTGCCTTATCAGTCCATAACCTATATTACATGTTTTCTGCAACATAATTTATAATTCTTCGTAAAGATTTGTTTGTATACAAAAATTAAAGATATACTATGGAGGACTAGCCCAAAGAAATCCAGACAAATTCTGCTGCCAGTATAGTGTGTTTGAAAGTGTTGTAACCACTTTCTGCTGCAGCTAATTCTTTGTATTCATTGATGCAAATCAGGATGGAAACAGGAAAAAAAGTGTGTGTGTTCTGGAGGAGGTGGGTGGCTAAGAGATGGACTTCTACACTGTTGTCGTTCCTTGTCAATAAGGGAACAAAGAGCAGAAATCAGCTGCCGCATGATGGCACACTGTCAATAAAACTTTCATAAATTAAGACACTAGTAATGAGACATAATTCACATTACTCAATTGCTAGACTCAGCAAAGGCAAACACTTGTAAAACAATTCCAAAGCAGTAAACCATTTCTATTATCTTCATATCCCTTATGACTTCCAGTTACATTTTGAAAGTATGATGCATCTTTGGGTTAATCATCAGTGGAATAGCTATCATAAAAGAAAATTCACAGCCAGACAGACATATTTTTACAAATTATGTTATTGAGAAAGGGGGGGGGGGGGCAAGACAAATAACGTTATGCAGGGATAAAACACCATTACAGATGAGTGATACATGTTGATACCTTGCTCATTGTCAATTGGAAATTTCCAAAGTTTGCCTTGTTCTGTCCACAGGATCATTTCCTCAAAAATGTTCTTTGGTGGGTGCAGCACAGCAAGTCTCAGTTCTCGCTGTTGCAGTTTTGTCCATGTTTCCAAATCAAAGCTCGGTTGAGCTGTTTTGGTTGCATCTACTTTGAAGATTCCCAAAGGCTCGGCTCCAAAGAGGTCAACACGTTCCACACGCCTGTAATAATCAACTGTTTCATTAAAAAAAAAACTGCTGTGTACTATCTCAAATCAGGTGCAAAGTCACAGATTTTACATACACCATATTACACACAAAATGCAAATGACACTATAAGGCAACCATTAAAACTGAATGAGACATATAAGTGAAAGTAATAGAAATAATATTTCCATGTCAGCATACACACTGTTATAATCCATTCATTGTAAGAATAAACCTGTTCTTAATGTTTCTCATAAATTTACAGAGATAATTGGCTCTGAAGTTTACCCAGCGACTATGTGCAGTTGGTTTACGAACCAACATGGTCCATGTAGTGCAGTCGGTAGTGTAGCGCAATGATAACCAATTACAGTTAATGGTTTGTTGGTTCAAATCTTCCTTGTACCATTTTTTTTCCCCTTGCTCGATTTGAAATACCTACATCTCATAATTACAAAACTCATCATCATTTTTTACGAATAATGCACGTCTTGTTGTTTATAATTAAATATTGGACATGAAATTCCTGTTTTCATTTCAAATAAAAAATTCTTAATTATCGACTTTTATGAAAGACCGTTCATAAAAGTTGCTTAAAAAAAAAAAAAAAAAAAAAAAACAATTTGATTTTTTAAGGCAAAAATGAAAAATCAATTTCTCTTTATTTGGACTATGTCCATTGTTTTATACCACAGAGGTAGATAAGTATCATAGAAACATGAAAACAATTATTTTCACAACATTGAGCTCATCACATTATACAAATGCTGCATCTTTACATTTGCTACTGTACCATTACAGTATTAACCTAACAGAACTGATCTGGAGACAAGCTGCGGGATTTGGCCTGAGAAGTAACAAGACTGTTAAGCTGCCAGACGTACTGGAACTAACGCATGCACCTTTCTCACATATTACTGCCGAATGCTGGCGGGATATAGAACGGCTCATCATAAAAGAAGAAGAGACAATGCAGTGCCTGGTTGGCTTTGTGGATTCTCTTGTTGATAAGCTCATTATCAACATAGCAGGTGACACTTCCAGAACTGAAATGTATTTCTCGGATTTGGATAAGGAAGGAGCTAAGAGATTACCAGACGACTGACTGTAATTAATACTTTCAGTGGCTTCAGTGTTCAACAGTACTGTGAAATCCCTGCGGTATGGTTTTGCATTTCACACAACTCGCTCAGAAAAATTACCCTGTGTTTAAGTTAGAAATTTTCATCCCACTTGTTTGTAATTAGAATACAATGTAAGGTGAAAATGAGTGCAATTCATGCTTTCTGTCTGGTCACCTAAGAAGCGCACGGTAGTCCTGGAGTTTCTCCGAATATTATTTCTTTGCTCGTCTCTTTTTACATTTGAACTGCAACTTCTCACATCACTGCAGGTTAGTTTGACCACTTGCTGGCCATTGTTGTCCAAGTTGAATGCACTGGTAGAGCTGTTGTCCTGCATTATTGTTCAGTCTATGTGCATGTAACACAGCATACAACATTTCCTTATGATCGTACTTGACTGTTTTGGCCACAGCTTGGCTTCCGCTCCACATGAAACGAAATCCAATGAGATTAAAGCAAATGCGGAAGAATACATGGCATAATGTTTAATGTTTACATCAGGCTTATTCTTATGATGAACAGAGTATAGTCAATATGTTTCCTGTTCCACTCGCAGATTGAGCAAGAAAAAAGCTACTGTCTATACGCTTCTCAAAGAGCTGTGATTTTTCTTACCTGGTCTTAGCTGTGCTTATATGACATATGTTAGAGGAAGGAGGGTCATTCTGCAGTCTTTTACAAATACTGGCTCTTGAAACTTCTTTAATTGTGTTTCATAAAGGAATGCCTTCTTCCTTTCGGAAATTCCTACTTTATTTCTATGATACTTATGTGTTGTTGAACCTACTGGTAACAAATCTAGCAATGTGGCTCTGAACTGTTCTAATGTCTTCCCTTAATGTGACATGGAGGGGATTGCAAACACTTGAGCAGTAATCTAGAATGGATCGCACGTGTTCTGTATTTATAGGTGAGCAAAACTTTCCTCGAATTCTCCCAATAAACTGAATTCGGCCATTCACCTTTCTTACAAATGACTTTACGTTTCCAATTTCATTTCACTGTCTCAATACTGGCCATCCCATGGAGTACTCCAGTAACAAGCTTTTTGCATTTACTTTTATCAGAACAATGTTCTAGGGGAATCTACTGAAATTACATGGATGGCATATGCCCTTATAAACAGAGATGGCGGGTTCTGTTTACATTTTGCATGGATCCACCTAGGTCCCTGGCAAACCAAGAAAGTGATCAAACGAGTGCCAATTCTTTCTTTGTTTATTGCTGGGTATTATCTATCAAATTCTGGTGGTATTTTTGACTGGCAGGTTGCCCTGGGGTCCACAAGGTGTAGTGTGTGCACCAGAATGCTCTCTTATCCACACTGATGCAGGCTCCCCCCTCCCCGCTCCATGAATTTAAATTGCAAAGGGGAAGTTACCTAGCGAAATATCAGCAATATGACACAATTTTACCCGTCCATATTGCTGTGAAGTATTCAGTCTATGTATTGGGAAGAGCTTTGTGTTACATGTAGTAAGTACATCGATATTAATGGCAACATGTCTCATGGCTGAATGCCGGTGATAAAATGAAGTAGAGATATGTCCAAGGCTGAGATGGAGATGTGGTTCTGAATCCAGTTGGACTTACACAGAAAGCAGTACTATGCGTAGGCAGTGACTTGAAAGTATTTCTAACCTAGATACATTATTTCATGTTGGCCTGCAACCAAATGGTTTTAAACTTCTAATAAAAATTCTTTACCCTGTGCTATTAATTCAGATCTAATTTTACTGGGAGAAAAACATGTTACATACTCACGGTTGTGTCAAGCCTGTATCACGTGTACGTCGAAGAGGTTCTGCTGGTGGCTGTTGTGGTGGCTGCTGCCCAAGTATCCTCCTAACCTGGTGTGCACGGCTCGTCTCTTCTGCACCGTATGGGCTAGGTTTCTTTGTTCTATCAATCTTCATTCCAGCTATGAGCTCACTGTCAGGAAAGTGTCAGTGTTACTTACAAATAATTGTACGAAAGTAGAATAATTCTGTATATTGTCACAGGAAATTATTTCAGTATATTTTCAACTACACTGACGAAAAAAATCCCAACACCAAGAAAAATTAATGTAAAGTAATGAAGTTTCAGGAGTACCTATGTCCAGGTAACACATTTAAGTGATTAAAGCTGCAACATCACAGGTTAATGTAAGTGCGAGAAAAGCCATTGCAAATGTGAAATAGCAGTACATTAATAATCGGCGTAGCCATGAGAATGTTGAATGCAAGTGCGCAAACATGCATGCATTGCATCAAACAGGAGCTGGAAGTCAGTTTGTAGGAGTCCCACGCCCACAGCACTTGGTCAGTCAATACAAGGACGGTCAATGCTACTTGCGGATCATGCTGGTGTTTTTATCTGCTGATTTCCCATGTGTGTTCAAAAGGAGGCAGATCTCGTATTTGAGCAGGCCAATGCAACATGTTGGGTTGCAACAGCGGTATGCAGTAATATCTGTTGGAAAACACCCCCTGGAATGCTGTTTATGAACGGCAGCACAACAGTTCAAATCACCAGACTGCTGTACAAATTGGTAGTCAGGGTAAGTGAGACAATCACAAGAGTGCTCCTGCTGTCATACGAAATACGGCACAGGTCTAGTGTGTCTAGGACGCAGACAGGTTGGTTGCAGACGCTCACCTGACTACCTCCTAATCAACACATCATCATCACTGGCACCAGTTTTCATCAGAAAATACAACAGGCTTCCACTCTGTCCTCCAATGAACTCTTGCCTGACACCATTGAAGATGCAAATGGTGATGGTTTGGGGTTGGTTGAATGCACGCTGCACGGCATCTGTCTCAGAACTGTCCTTGGAGTAACCAATTTGTAAGTTTGTTGTGTCACGTTGGTGCCAACTGCTGCGGACACAGTACGATACCCCTCAGCCATACGCCACGCACAATGGTCTTCCCTCTCACTAGTGCTTTGTAACCACCAGCCTTACTGTGACCATACCTTCCCATGATCACCACTGCCAGCAATTGTGTACTGTAGCTACATTCCTGCAAAGTCTTTCTGCAATATCGTGTAAGGAACTTCCAGCTTCTCAGAGCCCTATTACACAACCTCACTCAAACTCAGTGAGCTGTTGATAACGGCGTCTTCATTATCTTAAAGGCATTTTTTAGCAACATCAACTCACCATGTCCAGTCTAAAAGGTAACTAATCCTCACAACCGTTAAAGTGTGTGTTTAAAGCAAATCTGATTTTAACCCTCATAGTGGCGCTACTAGTGTCACTCTTATGTGACTGCCATAAAATCTGAGTAGTCACCATCTTCCTGACGCCGAAACCCAACTACCAACTTTTGTTTATCTCACTCAACTTCTTCTTGGTGTTGGGATTTTCCTTTCAGTCAGGGTGTACTTGAACACATTAAATGTGTTTTTGTATATTCTGAGATAAATATTTATCATTATGTTGTCTCACCCACTGAATTCTCTATGTCTTTTATAACTGTAACTCTCTCTCTCTCTCTCTCTCTCTCTCTCTCTCTCTCTCTCTCTCTTTCTCTCTCTCTCTCTCTCTCTCTCTCTCCCCCCCCCCCCCCCCCCCTCCCTTGAGACTTTAACTGAGGAACAATAGAACAGTGTTACACAAAAGCAAGGAAAAAGGTTCATGCCCATGTTAGACCAAAAACTCATCTATTTTCAGATACAGCCTCCTTTGAAGTCAATTCACTTTATTCAACATTTTTCTGGAGAACAATTTCCTCCCATGAAGAGAGTTGTGGTCAGCATTCAACAAATGTGCCACTCAACTTGCACTAAGCTTTTTCACAGTGACTTCTTCATGTAAAATGTACCATAATCCCGTTTCTGACTTATCTATGGCACCAGCTATTTCATACCTTTAGTTGCTGACCATTCAGTACCAAATTGTGACTTCCCCACTGCTTTCATATGTGGTTGCAAGTTTCTGACCTTCATGCTGATCATCTTTACAGCTATGACCACATTAAATTCATCAGCACATTTCTTAACTGTTAAAAATTAAGCAGGTGAGTCATTATAAACCTTCACTAATATTATGGCAATCAGATGAACTAATGAATGGCTCTCTTGGTGGAATGCAGTCTACGTAAATACCCTACTCCCACAAGCCACTCTGTATGTGGTCCATGCTCGTTGGTGTGCGAAGAGGCAATTGTGTCGACAACTGCAGCCAGTGACACCTTGTGGAATGCCCTGGCTGTGACAGAGCAGATGTAACCACTCCATCTGCAGCTGAGAATTCATGCAAGAGTGATACAATTGCCCCTTTGGCCAACAATGCATGGGCATCTGGCTCAGATCCTATACTGATTGGCCCATAAGGAGAGGGTGTGTGTATCAGCAGTGTGCACCCAGATCAGTTCATCAGCACACCTGATAATGGCGACATGTGATTGCCAAAATTTTGTGCCTGCTGTACACTGTGAACCAACAGTACACCCACGGGCTGTTTGATCAAAACCATTCTTACCTGAATATGTCACTGTGCTACATGTGCCAACACAACAATCTGCACTCTATTAGCCTGTCAAATTTCACCTTGCCTTGCATATAAGGCCTCTCTAACTTTTCCTTCCTCTCTGTTTGCATCACAACTAAAAATCTCCTTTTTAAAGCTAGAAACTCAATTAACCACCTTTTCTGTCTTGATACCATAATCTCCACATTTGCAAAATGTGGTTTTCACAGTATGTATTATTGTTGTTTTTGTCACTGTATGAGATGGAGAACATGAAGGGCAGTAATTGCACTTATGCATGAGTAAATGTTGTTGTTGTTGCTGCTGTTGTAGTCTCCAGTCTATAAACTTGTTTGATGCAAGTCTAAACACTACTCTACCTGTGCAAGCCTCCTCATCTCCAAATGACTACTTTTCGTGCTACAGCTAGTCTGCATTCTGTATGCTGGACTACTTTGGCTCATTAATTATTTTTCTGCCAAAACTGCAAAACTCATCTACTACTTTTAGTGTCTCATTTCCTGACTAATTGCTTCACCACAGCCTGGTTTAATTTGACTACATTCCAGTACCCTGTTTTAATTTTATTGATATCCTTTCTGTTCAACTGCTCTTCCAAGTCCTTTGCTGTCCCTGACAGAATTACAATGTCATTGGCAAATGTTACAGTTTTTATTTCTTCTCCCTGAACTTGAGTTCCTTCTCCAAATTTCTCCTTGGATTCCTTTACTACTTGTTCAACATACACTTCTCAACCCCTGCTTCCTTTCCACATTACAGTCTTCAATTCTTAAGTTGTATATAACCTTTCATTCTCTTTTTTTATCCCTGCTCGTTCCATAATTTCAAAGAGGGTATTCCCATAAAAATTGTCATAAACCTTCACTTATTCTGCAAATGCTATAAATGTAGGTTTGCATTTTTTAAATCTATCTTCTAAGAAAGGTAGTAGGGCCAGTACTGCCTCACACATTCCTATATTTTTCTGGAAATCAAACTAATCTTCCCGGAGGTCAGCTTCCACAAGATTTTCCATTCTTGTGTAAATAATTTGTGCCAGTATTTTGCAAGCAAGACTTTTTAAACTGATAGTTTGGTACTATTCACACCAGTTAAGCATCTGCCTTCTTTGGAACTGGAATTATTACATTCTTCTTGGGGGGTTGTGGTGTCTAACAGATAGAGCATTAGTGGTCCCAGGTTCAATCCTGGCTGGAGATGGGGATTTTTCCTCATTCCAGAGTGTCTATGAAGGACCCAGGTTCACTCAGCCTGCAATCAAAGGAGTACTGGGGATCTTTTGTGGAGGTAAAAGGAGCCTTGCACTGGGCTCACCGTCCATCCCCCCTACTAGTGCCATGGTGAAAAAAGGCTGTATTCTGCCTACTGTCAGGCTAATATCCCGGTCACAGGCAAGTATTTTACATCACTCTCTTCTTGGAATCTGAGGGTGCCTCACTGTCTCATGTACCATGTGGAGCAGTTTTGTCTTGGTCAGCTCTCCCATGGTTCTCTGTACTTCTCAGGGAATTTCATCTACTTCAGGGGCCTTGTTACACCTTAGGTCTTTCAGCACGCCATCAAATTCTTCTAGCAGAGTCATATCTCTCAGTACTTGCTCTTTCATTTATATAATATTGCCAATACATTGTTTCCATTGTATAGCCTTTCCATATACTCTTTACACCTTTTGGTGTTCTTTACTATGCTTACTACTGGCTTGCTGTCTGAGCTATTGATATTCATACATCTGTTTTTCTTTTTCTCCAAAGGTTTCTTTAATTTTCCTAGAGGTGGCATCTATCTTTTCCCTACTTATGCAGCCTTGCAACTGTCTAGAAGCTGTTTCAGCTTTGACATTATGGACTACCTGTCAATCTCATTTTTAGATGCCTGTATTTGCCTGCTTCAACTGCTGCATTTTTATATAGTGTGGGGCAAATAAAAGTGACCCAGACGTGGAGGTACATGTGAACATGAATATATGCATAAAACCACACGGCGTATATGGCCACCCCATTATCCAAACCAGTTCAGAGCATAGTGCGGGCTGTGTCTGTGTGAGCAGAGCAGTGCAAAGGGGATGATGGTACTCACAGTAGAGCAGCAGGTTCTGACTGTGGAAAGTTACGCAACAACGAAGTTGCTGAAACAGTTCTTCAGTTGTTTACTGAAAAGTTTTATTGTGGCAAAAAAGTGCCAACAAAGAGTGCCATGCAATGCTTAGTCTGAAAGTGTAGTCAGACAGGATTTGTTTTGACCAAGTCAAAAAACATTCCAAAACCTGTCCACACACCAGAAAATGTGGCTGCAGTTCAAGAACAAATACTCCACTGGACCTGCACATGCATCCCTATCGAGTGTCTGTTGTTCATGCATTAAAACCAGCAGATCCCCCTCAGTGCTTCCAGTTTTGTCGGTGGTTGTTCACTGAGATAACAATGAATGGCTTCGGTGTGGATTTGTTCTTTATGTCCGATGAAGCCTGGTTTCACGTGGCTGTGTCCTCACAGAATCATGAGTTTTGAGCAGCGGAGAATCCACGTAACTTCCACAAAAAACCATCTTGTGACTAGAAGGTTAGGGTTTGGCGTGCAGTGTCTGCATGCCACACTATCGGTCCCATTTTCTTTCATCAGATGCTGTGTTACATTGGCAACATTTTGAAACCATTGGTGGCAGCACTAACGAAAAGACCTACAGTTACTTTCAACAGGTTGGAGCATTTGTCCATACATCTGGCCAAACGTTGGAGCACATTTACACAATCTCCACGTCTGGCAGTGCTGTTAGCAGAGGTCAGTATGGTCGTGGCCCTAGCTGGCAACCGAGGTCACTGATCGATCAGTGCGTGATTATTTTGTGTGGGGAACCCTCAAGTCTACGGTTTATTGCAAAACTCTAAAAGTCTTCAAGAACAGAGCAGAACATTTCAAATGAGATCGCATCGATTCCAGCAGTCCATCTTTGATCCGCCTTCAGAAACTTGCTGACCAGGGACCAATAGTGCCAATGGATGAAAGGTGGTCACCTTCAACATCTGCTATAGTCAGGTTAGTACTGTATTTCCTTTTCTCTGTTTGTTTCTCTGTACCGTGGAACTCTGTTCTGTTGTCTTATTTGCCTTACCCTACATTCTATCCTTTTGACAATTGTTGTTGTGGTCTTCAGTCCTGAGACTGGTTTGATGCAGCTCTCCATGCTACTCTATCCTGTGCAAGCTTCTTCATCTCCCAGTACCTAATGCAACCTACATCCTTCTGAATCTGCTTAGTGTATTCATCTCTTGGTCTCCCTCTACGATTTTTACTCTCCACGTTGCCCTCCAATACTAAATTGGTGATCCTTTGATGCCTCAACACATGTCCTACCAACCGATCCCTTCTTCTAGTCAAGTTGTGCCACAAACTTTTGACAATTAGATTCAACATATTCTGCAATGTGTAAACTTAAATTTGAAAAAATATTAACACTGAAGAAAATTAAAACTGATCAAAAGAAATACAAAGGATAGGTACAAGGCTGGTACCTATAACTCAGTCAGGACCTTTATAAAAATTCTGTCATTTAGTTTTAAGTAACTGAAACCTGGTAGCAAATTCTTTTACTGCAATATAATGCTTTAATGTTATCCAATAATAAATTTCTCTACCTAAGATCAAGAGCTGGTTTCGACTCTTGTTGGCCAGAGGAACCCTGCTTCACTTCTGCCGAGTGTGAGAGCAGCTTGTTTAGCAGTTCTGATTCTGTCTTCTTCGTGTCACCTCCCAATGCCTCAGCAACCTCTTTTGCTGCCTTTTCGACAGGAGACGCTGTACAAATTTATGGGAACAAAATACGAATATATGTGAGACACATGTAGATAATAAGTTTTATTAAGACATTTTTAGATTTTAGAAAAGACTTGATGCAGTTAATAACATATTTTTTTCTCTCTTCATAATTTACAGTTAAACTTTACAGTAATACATAATCAAAGACAGCATACAACCACTGGACCATCATCTCAGATGGGAACTAAGAATTAGTGTTCCTGTGAATTCTTTGGGCAGGAGGACAATGCAAAACTACTGAAATGTTTGTCAATATGTGTTTGTGGAAATGACACGATAATTTTTTATGTTTTTAAATTATGACAAAATACAATGTAATGAAGTATTTATGAATGTAAGGGGACAGATAGTGGCAGGGGAGTTTATTAAAGAGAAGGAACAGTAAAGAGAGTAGGGTTCATATTTGACGCTTCACTGACAGGCCTGTCTTAGCTGGAGAAGGACATGGAAAGGAATGGGCCACAGACCTTTTGAATGGCTTTTGACCCTGAAATAACTTAAAAGAAACCATGAATAATCTAGCTCATGGTGGTTAAAGGGGTATGCAAACTTTGCTGCTCCTGAAAATAAATGCTATGCCTTAACCACTACACTGCAACACAGTCTTGTCTGCCAGCATGCAGTGAAGTGGGGCCAGTGAAGTTGCCATGTAACAGCTTGTGGTTGT
The DNA here is from genome assembly GCF_021461385.2 of Schistocerca piceifrons. Taxonomy (NCBI): domain Eukaryota; kingdom Metazoa; phylum Arthropoda; class Insecta; order Orthoptera; family Acrididae; genus Schistocerca; species Schistocerca piceifrons. Next base: position 1,143,818,106 of record NC_060138.1, read on the forward strand.
GTGTTTAACAAGTTCGGTAATGTAAATTCTTGTCTAAAAGACAACATGAGCCTTTTTTTTATTATTGCTTTCATTCTCTGTAGCTTGTAGATTTTGTATCACAGTGTAGAACCCACTGCAATGCCACAGTCAGATGGTTCTGAATACAGTAATGTGAGCACCCATTCTCACATTTCCTCGTCTGCCAGTGTGCAACAAAGCATAGTCAGTGACAGGCTCTGTGTTTTCAAATAGCTAATGTTTGTGATTTAAAAAGGTTTGATGCACAAATTTGTGTTTAAAAGACAACAGGGCTCAGTTTTGTTTTCTTTCAAATGTTTAGTGATGTGTTGGATAGGGGTGTGTTTACTGTGTGTGGACGCAGGAGGTCCTGAAGATGCTGGTGGCCATGGTCAGTTAACTGCTGGTTGCTGCCTTGGGCTGTAGTTATTATGGAGAAACACATGTGTTGCATGGGGAACCTCAAGTATCATTTGTTTCACCCACAGGCTCTGTTGCTGAGGCACCTTGCAGTGCACCCAATGCAGTGGATCTGCCCTTGCAGCAGGGTGAGAAAAGTGTGACAATGCGTTCGTGTTGCTCGAGGTAGAGCGCCAATGTAGAGCCTGGCCGTATGGCCTCAATCAACCACCCTTTGACTGAACAGGTGGTCACTCTTTCACAGGGTCTGAGTAGGCAAAAGGGGGGAGGTTGTTTGCTAGGCATTGGAAGCTCCAATGTTAGGCACATTATGGAGCCCTTAGGAAAATAGTGTCCAGAGCCAGAAAGAAATCCAACATGCACTTGGTATGTGGACAGGGGGAGGGGAGGAGGCCCTGCATGTAGCTATCAAGCTCGAAGAGTGCTGTCACTCTGCAAGCTGTGGTTCACATGTTCGCCAATGATATCTGTCACTTTGGTTCTGAGACCATCCTCAGTTTATTACTAAGGGTGGCTGGGAGAAGTAGTGAAGAGTGCTGGCCTCGCATGTGGGGTGCAAAGAGAATCCACAATTTGCAGCATCATTCCCAGAAATGAGTGGCGCCCTTTTGTTTGAGCCAAATGGAGGGTGTCAAACTAGAGGATGGTCTTGGCTGGAGATTTCTGGAACTGCACTGTGGGGTGGAGAATTACAGAATTCCTCTTGTCTGTCCAAGCTGCACTACATAGAGGAAGCAAGTAATCAGCTAGCAGAGTATTTGTGGAGCACACATTTTTCTAAAGCTAGGCAATAGTTTGAGGTTTACTATGGACACTCACTAGTCAATATGCAGAAAGTGAAATCAGATCGTATGCAAAGTATAGATACTTCAAATGTTGATATTTTAATTCTAAATGGCTGATGCATTTGAACCAAGTTTCTCCATTTACCGTCCTCCTGGAAAGCTGTAATCTGAAAATTATATTTGGTATTAAGAGCCCTGAAATATTTAATAAGGCACAGAACATATGTCAAAAGGACATGTTAGACATCGCAGAATGTAGTGTATTCATTACAATCCATAAAAATATAATGTCTACTGAGGCTAAAATTGGGATGGACTGCAAAGTTAGTCAGAAGTAACCACCCTCGGTGACCTCAAGGTAATCACTGGATGTCTTTACCAGCCACTCGAGTCCACTGTAACAATTCACAGAAAATCTATGTTCAATAGGTGGGAGTACTCCAATCATACAATATTAGTTGTGGGTGACTTGAACATAGCGAGTAGAGACTGGAATGTGTATGGATTCATTGCACGTCATATGGACAGAGAGTTTTGTGAAGTAGCTCTGAACGCGTTCTCCAAAAACTGTCTTAAGCAACTACTTCAACAACCTACATGCAACGGAGAGATTTTAGATCTTGTAGCTACAAATAGACATGACCTAACTGACAGTGTCAGTAAAGACACGGATTAGTTATCATGATGTTATCACAGTGATTCTAAAGTTAGTAAGTCCATGAGGAAGTCTAGGAGAGGTTTTATCTGTATCTGCATCAACATCTACATGGATACTCTGCAAATCACACTTAAGTGCCTGGCAGCAGGTTCATCGAACCACATTCACAATAATTCTCTGTTATTCCAACCTTGAACAGCACGTGGAAAAAACAAACACCTATATCTTTCCATGCAAGCTCTGATTTCCTGTATTTTATTATGATGACTGTTTGTTTCTGCCGGCCAGAGTGGCCATGCGGTTCTAGGCACTACAGCCTGGAGCCGAGCGACCGCTACAGTCGGAGGTTCGAATCCTGCCTCGGGCATGGATGTGTGTGATGTCCTTAGGTTAGTTAGGTTCAATTAGTTCTAAGTTCTAGGCGACTGATGACCTCAGAAGTTAAGTCGCATAGTGCTCAGAGCCATTTGAACCATTTTTGTTTGTTTCTACCTCTGTAGGTTGGCATCAACAAAATATTTTCGCATTCGGAGGAGAAAGTTCGCAACTGAAATTCCGTGAGAAGATTCTACCGAAACAAAAAATGCCTTTGTTTTAATTAAATCCACCCAAATCCTGTATCATGTCAGTCATGCTCTCTCCCCTATTTCTCAATAATACAAAATATGCTGCGCTTCTTTGAACTTACTTTATGCAATCCATTAATCACACCTCGTAAGGATTCAACACCACGCGGCAGTAATCCAAAAGACGTCAGACAGGCATAGTGTAGGCAGTCTCTTTAGTTAGTCTGTTGCATCTTCTAAGTATCCTGCCAATAAAATGCAGTCTTTGGTTCACCTTCTCCACAACATTTTCTGTGTGTTCTTTCCACTTTAAGTTGTTCATAATTGTAATTCCTAGATATTTACTTGAATTTATTGCCTTAGGTTTGACTGATTTATCATGCAACTGAATTTTGATGGATTCCTTTTATCACTCATGTGGATGACCTCACACTTTTCATCATTTAGGGTCAATTGCCAATTTTCCCACCATACAGATATCTTTTCTAAATCATGACCTTTTGATGACTTTACTAGAATGTAAACAACAGCATCATCTACAAACAACCCAAGATGGCTGCTGGCTGTTCAGATTGTCTCCTTAATTGTTTATACAGATAAGGAATAGTAGAAGGCCTGTAACACCACCTTGGGGAACTCCAGAAATTACAAGACTTCCCATCAATTACTACGAACTGTGACCTCTCTGACAGGAACTCACAAATCCAGTCACATAATAGAGACGATATTCCATAAGCATGCAATTTGACTACAAGCCACTTCTGAGGTACAGTGTCAAAAACCTTCTGGAATTCTACACTACTGGCCACTAAAATTGCTACACCACGAAGATGACAAGCTACAGATGCGAAATTTAACCGACAGGAAGAAGATGCTGTGATATGCAAATGATTAGCTTTACAGAGCATTCACACAAGGTTGGCACCAGTGGCAACACCTACAACGTGCTGACATGAGGAAAGTTTCCAACCGATTTCTCATACACAAACAGCAGTTGACTGGCGTTGCCTGGTGAAACGTTGTTGTGAAGCCTCGTGTAAGGAGGAGAAATGCGTACCATCATGTTTCCGACTTTGATAAAGGTCGGATTGTAGCCTATCACGATTCCGGTTTGTTGTATCATGACATTGCTGCTCGCGTTGGTCGATTTGGTTTTCGGGGTTGTTTAGGGGAAGGAGACCAGACAGCGAGGTCATCGGTCTCATCGGATGGGAAGGACGGCGAAGGAAGTCAGCCGTGCCCTTTGAAAGGAACCATCCCGGCATTTGCCTGGAGCGATTTAGGGAAATCACGGAAAATCTAAATCAGGATGGCCGGATGCGGGATTGAACCGTCATCCTCCCGAATGCGAGCGTTGGTCGAGATCCAATGACTGTTAGCAGAATATGGAATTGGTGGGTTCAGGAGGGTAATATGGAACACTGCTGGATCCCAATGGCCTCGTATCATGAGCAGTCAAGATGGCAGGCATCTTATCTGCATGGCTGTAACGGATCGTGCAGCCACCTCTCGATCCTTGAGTCAACAGATAGGGACATTTGTAAGACAACAACCATATGCATGAACAGTTCAACGATGTTTGCAGCAGCATGGACTATCAGCTCGGAGACCATGGCTGTGGGGTTACCCTTGATGCTGCATCACAGACAGGAGCGCCTGTGATGGTGTACTCAATGATGAACCTGGATGCACGAATGGCAAACCGTCATTTATTCGGATGAATCCAGGTTCTGTTTACAGCATCATGATGGTTGCATCCGTGTTTGGCGTCAATACGGTGAACGCACATTGGAAGCGTGTATTCGTCATTGTCGTACTGGCGTATCGACCGGTGAGATGGTATGGGGTGCCATTGGTTACACGTGTCTGTCACCTCTTGTTCGCATTGACGGCACTTTGAACAGTGGACGTTACATTTCAGATGTGTTATGACCCGTGGCTCTACCCTTCATTTGATCCCTGCGAAACCCTACATTTCAGCAGGATAATGCACAACCACATGTTGCAGGTCCTGTATGGGCCTTTCTGGATACAGAAAATGTTCGACTGCTGCCTGGCCAGCACATTCTCCAGATCTCTCACCAATCGAAAACGTCTGGTCAATGGTGGCCGAGCAACTGTCTCATAACAATACGCCAGTCACTACTCTTGATGAACTGTGGTATCATGCTGAAGCTGCATGGGCAGCTGTACCTGTAAACGCCATCCAAGCTCTGTTTGACTCAATGCCCAGGCGTATCAAGGCCGTTATTACGGCCAGAGGTGGTTGTTCTGGGTACTGATTTCTCAGAATCTATGCACCCAAATTGCGTGAAAATGTAATCACATGTCAGTTCTAGTATAACATATTTGTCCAATGAATACTCGTTTATCATCTGCATTTCTTCTTGGTGTAGCAATTTTAATGGCCAGTGGTGTAGAAATACAGAATCAATTTGAAATCCCTTGTCAATAGCACTCAATACTTCGAGCGAGTAAGAAGCTAGTTGTGTTTCACATGAACGATGTTTTCTAAATCCATGTTGACTTTGAGGTAATTCATATTGTTTGAACACAAAATCCTGCTGAATACTGATGTTAATGATATGGTCCTGTAATTTAGTGGATTACTCATACTATCTTTCTTGAACATTGGCATGACCTGTGCAACTTTCCAGTCTTTGGGTATGGATCTTTTGTTGAGCAAGTGGTTGTATATGATTGTTAAGTAGAGAGCTATTTCATCAGCATACTCTGAAAGGAATCTAACTAGTATACAATCTGAAATGGAAGACTTGCTATTATCAAGTGATGTAAGTTGCTTCACTACTCTAAAGATACCTAAGTTACTCATGTTGGTAGCTGTTCTTGATTCGAATTTTGGAATATTTACTTCATCTTATTTGGTGAAAGAATTTCAGAAAGCTGTGTTTAGAAACTCTGCTTTGGCAGCACTGACTGTGGAAACTATTATAAGCATCTCGCACTGAAGTCCACGCTAAATTTTGAACTCCTGTAAAAGATCGCCAATCTTGGGGATTTTGCATTTGTTTAAATTTTGTATGCTTTTTTCATTGTTTCTACAACAGTGTGCTGATTCGATCTGCGAAGCTAGCGGGATCAGCTCCATCAGTTGTTAATTTATTTTTCAACTGCTGCTGATACTATTTCTCTGAATTCAAGCCACATCTGGTCTGCACTCACACTGTTAATTTGGAAGGAATGGAGATTGTCTCTCAGGGAGGTGACAAATGAATTTTTATCTACTTTTTTTTTATAGGTATATTTTTCATTTATTTTTGGAAAATTTTGGAGTTACAATATGCAATCTCGCTATGACAACCCTGTGTTCATTAATCCCTGTATCCCTTTTGATGCTCGTTATTAACTCAGGATTATTTGTTGCTAACAGGTCAAGTGTGTTTTTGCAACCGTTTACTATTCAGGTGGGCTCGTGAACTAACTGCTTGAAATAATATTCAGAGAATGCATTTAGCACAATTTCAGATGTTATTGTATGTGTAACTTTGGATTTAAACATGTATTTTTGCCGACAAATTGAGGATAAACTGAAGTCACCACCAACTATAACTGTACGAATTGGGTACATGTTTGAAATTAGTTCAAGTTTTCTTTGAACCTTCCAGCAATTGTCTCGCATGAGTTGGGAGACTGGAAAAAGGATTCAATCAATATTTTTTCTGGTTGGCAAGACCTGTACCCACACTCACTTAGAGGTATTATATACTTCAATTTCACTGCAAGATTTGTTGGAAAGAGCAGATAAGTAGCTGTTGTCTATTCAATGTCTAAGTAGGATGCCATCATTTAGTTGCATTATGCTGGAGTACAGTTTAAACTGACTATAAACTGCACTCTGGAGAAGTATACGCCAAGTAAGTGGATTAAGAATGGGAAAGATCCACCTTGGTCTATTAGACAAAACTCAGAAAATGCCGAGGAAACAGACTGCTGCACTTTCAGCTCAAAAAAGAGTACAGAAATTCTGACAGGCAAAAGGTTTTGGAATTTTGTGTGTGTATGATTTAGGAAATATCGCTAATAAATCTCAGCATGCAATTTTCTGTACGATACTGTGGATCATGGATGAATGGCAACAGGCAGATTCCATATTCCTAGACTTCCAGAAAGCATTTGACATGGTGTCCCAATGCAGAAGTTAATAAAGGTCTGAGAATGAGAATGTCCAGTCACATTAATGTGACCACCTGTCAAAAGACTGAATAACCAACTTCTGCAGTGTGGGCCACTGCCAGACATGCAGGAAAGGTCACTGAGGTTCTGGAAGGTACCAACAGGGATGTGGAGCCATGCCGACTCCAGTGCCATGTCCAGCTGCACTATATTTCTTGTTTGAGGATCCCTGGTGCGAGGTGGTCCCACAATTCTTGAATGGGTTTAAATCTGGGGAGTTTGGTGGTCAGGGGAATAAAGTAAACTCATCCTGGTACTTTCTGTATCAAGCATGTACACTGTGAGTTGTGTGACATGACGCATTGTTCTGCTGGTAGTGGTAAGGTGGACACGCATACTTTTATTGACCCATTGTGCCTTCCATAATGATGAACTCACCGATGGAATACCAAGAAAACATATCCCAGACTATAACGCTTCCTCCTCCGGCCTGGACTCCTCTGACAATTGTTGGATGCTATTTGCTCTCAGATGTTCGCACCATAGATGTCAATGGCCACCTGTCATCTGAAAAGGCCATCTGTTGACATCCAGTTGCAATACTGGTATGCAAATTCCAGCCTTCATTGCTGATGAACAGCAGTCAACATGGGTGTGTGAACTGGACATCTGCTGCGCATGCCCATACACAGCAACATTCATGAGGAGACACTGTTGGTACCCCTCAGTTCATACACGCGGACAGTCGCTCTACAGCTGCATGTCTACTTTCCCATACACATCTCCACAGCTGCTGTTCACCGCTGTCATCTATGGCTGAGGGGCACCACAGTTGCCTTGGTGCTGGTTTTGGTGAGTGCCATGCAATTTTGCCATGCACAGTATACTTTAATTGTGGCAGCACATGAAAAGTTTATGGACCCAGACGTTTTGTAAATGCTTCCACCCTTGGCCAATGATCATGACCTTATGGATGTCAGAAACACATTCCGTTTCTGCATTATGACAGTGACTGCACTGTTTCCCACATCCCCCCTGACATGCTTCATAGACCCTTCACTGCTAGTGCTGCCATTTGCTGTCTGTGAATGGTTATTGTATGCTGATGTTGAACACAGGAAGTAGTCACATTTAAGTGATTGGACTGTGTAGTGAGAGACTTGAAGACTTTTTAAGTAATAGAACCCAGTATGTTTTCCTGCATGTCGAATGTTCATCAGGGACAAGGATATTGTCAGTTGTGTCCCAAGGATGTGTGATAGGACGGCTCTTGATTTGATGGATGGGTGAGCAGGAATCTGTGACTGTTTGCCTATGATGCTGTGATTAAATAAGGAAGTGTCATTATTTATTGATTACAGGAGGATACAGGATGAATTCGACAGAATTTCTATTTGGTGTGATGAATGAGGCTTGCTCTAAATGTGGAACATGTAAGCTAAAGGAGACGAGTAGGAAAATCAGTTCTGAAGAAATATTTATGCTCTCAGACACAGGCCTCCCTCAGAAACAGAATTCTCACATATTCATACACACATGACTACTTTCTCTGGGCATTATGCCAAACTACGACTGTATCTAATGTGAGCAGGATTCTGCTTGGGCAAGTGGAGAAGGTAAGGAGATGGCATGTGACAGTCTGGGGGAGGATAGCTGGGTAAGGGTGAGGGAAGACACTAGTGCAGGCTGTGGGAGCATGAGGGACATGGTGGGGACAAAAGCCCTAGCAGCCCTATCCTGTCCACACTCCCAACCTCCCCCCAAATAGGAGCCCTAGCAGCCCTATACCATCCCCACCACATCCCAGTACACTCCCACAGGCAGCACTAGCATCTTCTCCACCCCCTGCCCTGTCATCTCTCCCCCTCCCAACTGCATGACTCCTCCTTACTCCACCTCCTCCCCATCTAATTGCTGCTCATGTCAAGCACTGCCACAGTCGGGCCCTAGCACCCAGGGACAGTAACCATGTGTGTGTGAGTTGTTGTGTTAATATATAAGAGTTCTACTTCTGAGCAATCTATCCATTGTATATTGCTGTTATTCCATCCTTCATGTTCCACTGTTTGAAAAACAATGGTGTAATGTTTGGATACAATATAGTTGTGAGCTGCTTCTCACACCCATAATGATGAAATATCTTGGTGGAATGTTGCAAAGTGATACAAAATGTAAAGAGCACATAAGGCAGTTTTAGGAAAGGCAACTGGTGGACTCTGGTTTATTGGGATAAGTGTAGGAAAGTGTAGCTCATCTATAAAGGAGACAGAGTATAGAACACACGTGTTCATTCTTGATACTGTTTGGGATCCCCAAACAGGTTGGATTAAAGGAAGACCAAAGCAATTCAGAGGCAGGCTGTTAGATTTGTTACAGATAGTTCTGATCAACATGCATATATTATGGAAATGCTACATGAACTAAAATGCAAATCTCTAGAGGGAAGCTAATTTTGTTGCAGAACACTACTGAAGAAGTATAGAGAACTGGCACTTTTCCCTTGCTCCATTGGTTAACAGAACAGGAAAGGGAATGAGAATTATGGTACTTTGTGGAATGTGTGTGTATTAGATGTACAAATACAATATCACAGAAGATAAAAGCAAATACTCTCAAGGGACAAATGGTCCAAAAAATGAACCACATGGTTGAAAATGCCTGTCACAGATGAAAGGAAGAGGGGAGGGACAGGGAGAGGGAGAGGAAAGGGGATTGCTTAGGACTCTTGTTAATAATCAAAGTTGCTTTAGCTTTTTTGGGCAAGGATGGGATAGGAAATCAGCTGTTGCTAATCTGAAGAACCATTCAACCATTCACCTGAGGGTTTTAATGGTAACCATCAAACATTATTTGTACCAAACTTTTTTGGATTCCCATATATTACCCTTGGATGACTAATCTTCATTTTTCTTTCATGCTCCTCAATAATCTCCTTTATGCTTTCTGTTCTATGTGCTACATTCTGCTCAAGCTCACATACATGAATAGAGGAGAGGCAAAGCAAGGAGAGAAGGGAGGAAGAGGTGATCATTAGAGCTAAAATATTCATTTCAGAAAGGACAAAGAAAATAACTGGCCCTGGCCTTATTGACGAGACCAAGTGAGAAGTAAGTTCTGATCTAAAATAACTGTGGGAAATCATAGACAAACTCAAGGATGATGAGAAGATGGTGACTTTAACAGCTAAACGTTTCCGACGCTTACTAGTGCCTAAACTACTGCATGACTTCACTTAGCTATGCCAGTACAGCTTCCTCCGCACACCTATTTGTTGTCTCCTATATTACAGTTAACTGACAGATGTGGTGCATTGGTTAAGACACTGCACTCACCTTTGGGAAGGGCAGGTTCAAATCCACAAATGGCCACCCCAGTTTAAGCTTTTTGTGACACCCCCCAGTCACTTAAGGACATGACCAGCTTCCTTCTTCATCCTTATCTAATCCGCAATTGTGAGGAAGACATCTAAAATCATCATCATCATCATCATCATCATCATCATCATCATCATCATCATCATCATATGTTCAGAGAATGAACACTGTAATGTGGCTAAGGTTGACAGGCGATGTGCATGTGTTCATAAGAGTGGTGAGTGAAAATTTTCATGGATTTGGAAGCTGGATTGTGTCAGCACTACCAGTTGAAACACCTCACTCGCCATCAATGAGAGAGAGAATTTGCAGATGGAATTTGTTAAGTTAAAGTCAATAAGAAAACTACGTTCTAACAGGGAGTGCACAAATGGCTCAGGTGGTGACTGAAGAGGCCAAACAACACTCACTGGATGTGTGTTTCTGCATGGTATGGTGCAACAATGTATGCAAAACTCTAATTTGGGAGTGACAAATTGATACTGTGGTGAACAGCATATAATGATAGCAAGATTGGATGTTCCATGCAACAAACGCATCTCTGTGTCTTATCAAACCAAAAATTTTTGTTTTTTGGACTCTTTGTGAAGGAAATGAAGAGATCAGACATGTGAGAGGAGGAGAGAGATTGTATTGCTGTGAGACACCATTATGATGTTTAGATCTCTCATAGGTGAAGTTTGGAACAATAGTGCAAACCTGCATTTTGCATGGTCAGAATTCGTTGAGAGATTATCTCCGAATCAATAAACTTTAACTTGCAAAATTGTTGGACCAATCATCCAGACTCATCAAACAACATATCACACAGTTGCAACAAACAATCTGAATAGTAAAAGTTTTAGAGATTTCGGGTGGAACAGATAACGACAAGGAATTTCCGTGAGAGTGCCGTTGCGGACTACACCTCTTGCTCTCCTGTGGTATTTTAAACAAAATATTTATATTTTCCAGGTTTTCAGGAGAGTAAAGATAAAAGGAAATAAGGAACTAAGCTAAACCAACTAAAACCATTAACTAAACCAACAATTAAAATATGAAAAGAATATTCATTTAGAATAGTAAAGAAATAATATTTCAATTAACTAATCAAATAATAATAACAATAATTGATTAGTTGGTTCAGGACAGAACTAATGAAGCCTCGGACAAACGCTGTCATGGTCGGGGACGACGCTTGAACCCTATGCCTGTCCACAATGGTAACGACACTGCTAGCCACACGGAAAATGATTTAAATCCAAATAGAGGTATTTTGCAGGATATGCCTCCTGCAACCACTCTAAAAGGAAAACAAAGACAGAGGATGAGATGGTCAGATGAAGTTAACCAACACCTCATGTTCTGTTATTACAAAGCAACAAACTTAGGAACCAACACAACTGGATACAGATCACAAGCATAAACAAAATTTATTACCAGGTACCCAGAATTAAAATTTTTAACAGAACAACGACTAGCTGATCAGATCTGTGTAATAATCAAACATAACAGGATACACCAGTCAGAATTAGAAAACATCAAACAACAAGTACAACAAATACTGGAACAAAATAAAGTGCAATCAGAAGAAGAAGAAAATACAGTAATGGACTCAAACATCCCAGAGCAAACAAACAAAGAACACCACACATCAATTAAACAATCAGAGCAAAATGAAATCTTAAGACGGCCACCAGAACAAGCACAAATAGAACATGAAGTGACACACATGTTAGATAGAAGAAAAATTTCAGCTAACATACATAGAATACAAAGACACTAATACAGACATTAGACCATTCTTGCATAGACCACCCAATAACCCACAAGTCAAAAGAACAATAACAACTATCAACACAATCATAAACAACAAAATAAATGTAAATACAACTATGGAAGAGTTACAACTACTGGTTTATATAGGAGCACTCACTACACTAAATATACACACTAGGCAGAGATCAGAACAAACCAACATGCAGAAGAAATCCACAAAACCAGCATGGCAACACAGGCTACAGATCAGAATAGAAAAACCGAGAAAAGACATCGGACAGCTAACACAGTTTATAAGAAATGAAATATCAAACAAAAAACGAAAAAAGTTAGGTAAAATCTCACAAGAAGCGATAGAGCAATTAGATGAAAAGAAGCAGAAATTACAAGCATTGGCCGAATGACTTAGAAGATACAAAAAAAGTGAAAATAGAAGGAAACAAAACCAAACATTCGACACAAACCAAAAGAAATTTTATCAGACAATAGATAACACACACATTAAAATAGACAACCCACCAAACATAACAGACATGGAACACTTCTGAAGCAACATATGGTCAAACCCGGTACAACATAACAGGCATGCACGGTGGATACAAGCAGAAACAGACACATACAAGATGATACCACAAATGCCTGAAGTGATAATTTTGCAACATGAAGTCACCCGAGCAATTAATTCTACACACAATTGGAAAGCCCCTGGAAAAGATAAAATAGCAAATTTCTGGCTAAAGAAGTTCACCTCAACACATTCATATCTAACTAAATTATTTAACATTATATATAAATACAAAGATGAGGTGACTTACCGAACAAAAACGCTGGCAGGTCGATAGACACACAAACAAACACAAACATACACACAAAATTCAAGCTTTCGCAACAAATTGTTGCCTCATCAGGAAAGAGGGAAGGAGAGGGGAAGACGAAAGGAAGTGGGTTTTAAAGGAGAGGGTAAGGAGTCATTCCAATCCCGGGAGCGGAAAGACTTACCTTAGGGGGAAAAAAGGACAGGTATACACTCGCACACACGCACATATCCATCCACACATACAGACACAAGCAGACATATTTAATTAAATATGTCTGCTTGTGTCTGTATGTGTGGATGGATATGTGCGTGTGTGCGAGTGTATACCTGTCCTTTTTTCCCCCTAAGGTAAGTCTTTCCGCTCCCGGGATTGGAATGACTCCTTACCCTCTCCTTTAAAACCCACTTCCTTTCGTCTTCCCCTCTCCTTCCCTCTTTCCTGATGAGGCAACAATTTGTTGCGAAAGCTTGAATTTTGTGTGTATGTTTGTGTTTGTTTGTGTGTCTATCGACCTGCCAGCGTTTTTGTTCGGTAAGTCACCTCATCTTTGTATTTATATATAATTTTTCCCACGTGGAATGTTTCCTTCCATTATATTAATAAATTATTTAACAGTTACATTGCAGACCCATACACATTCCCTGATACACTTACACATGGAATAACTTATCTGAAACCTAAAGATCAAGCAGACACAGCAAACCCAACAAAATATCGCCCCATAACATGCCTACCAACAATATACAAAATATTAACTTCAGTCATTACACAGAAATTAATGACACATACAACACAGAACAAAATTATAAATGAAGAACAAAAAGGCTGCTGCAAAGGAGCACATGGATGTAAAGAGCAACTGATAATAGATGCAGAGGTGACATATCAAGCTAAAACTAAACAAAGGTCGCTGCACTATGCATACATTGATTACCGAAAAGCTTTTCATAGTGTACCCCACTCATGGTCACTACAAATATTGGAAATATACAAAGTAGATCCTAAATTGATACAGTTCCTAAACATAGTAATGAAAAATTGGAAAACCACACTTAATATCCAAAGAAATTTAAATAATATCACATCACAGCCAATACAGATTAAGCGTGGAATATACAAAGGAGACTCATTAAGTCCTTTCTGGTTCTGCCTTGCTCTGAACCCACTACCCAACATGTTAAATAATAAAAATTATGGATACAATATTACTAGAACATACCAACACAAAATCACACATTTGCTATACATGGATGATCTAAAACTACTGGCAGCAACAAATCAACTCAACCAATTACTAAAGATAACAGAAGTATTCAGCAATGATATAAATATGGCTTTCGAAACAGACAGATGTAAGAAAAATAGCGTAGTCAAGGGAAAACACACTAAACAAGAAGATTACTTATTGGATAACCACAGCGACTGCATAGAAGTGATGGAAAAAACAGATGCCTATAAATATCTAGGATACAGGCAAAAAATAGGAATAGATAATACAAATATTAAAGAAGAACTAAAAGAAAAAATATACAAAGACTAACAAAAATAGTGAAAACAGAATTGACAGCAAGAAACAAGACAAAAGCTACAAATACTTCTGCTATACCAATATTGACCTATTCATTTAGAGCAGTGAAATGGAGTAACACAAAACTGAAGCACTCAGTACACTTATACGATCACAATGCCACAAATATAGAATACATCACATACATTCAGCAACAGAAAGATTCACATTAAGCAGAAAGGAAGGAGGAAAAGGATTTATCGACATAAAAAACCTAAATTATGGACAGGTAGACAACTTAAGAAAATTCTTTATAGAATGAGCAGAAACTAGCAAAATATGCAAAGCAATCACTCATATAAATACATCGGCTACACCATTGCAGTTTCATAACCACTTCTACAACCCTTTAGATCACATAACATCAACAGATACGAAGAAAGTAAATTGGAAAAAGAAAACACTACATGGCAAGCACCCGTATCATCTAACACAGCCACACATCGATCAAGACGCATCCAACACATGGCTAAGAAAAGGCAATATATACAGTGAGAAGGAAGGATTCATGACTGCATTACAGGATCAAACAATAAACACCAGATTTTACAGCAAGCATATCATTAAAGATCCCAATACCACAAAAGATAAATGCAGACTTTGCAAACAACAAAAAGAAACAGATCACATCACAAGCGGATGTACACAATACTCCAGAAGGCATGACAATGTAGCAAAAATAATACATCAACAACTTGCCATACAACAAACTAATAAAACAACAGAACCATTATAACAGATAAAACAACACCACATAACAAACCTGACATCATACTCACCAATAAAAAGAAGAAATTAACACAACTAATCAAAATATCCATACCCAATACAACAAATATACAGAAGAAAACAGGATAAAAAATTAAAAAATACATCCAACTGGCTGAGGAAGTCAAAGACATGTGGCATCAGGATAAAGTTGACATCATACCAATTTTACTATCAACTACAGGAGTCATACCACACAATATCCACCAGTACATCAACGCAATACAGCTACATCCAAACGTATACATACGACTACAGAAATCTGTTATTATTGATACATATTCAATTACCTGAAAGTTCCTAAATGCAATGTAACATATACCGTACAATTAAAAGGAAGTCACGCTTGATCGAGGTCCGTGTCACTTTCCATTTTTAACCAGACATAACGTCTGAGACAGGAAAGAAAAATAATAATAATAATAATAATAATAATAATAATAAAATGACTACAAATCAAGAAGTTGAGGAAGAGTGGACAGGTTTTCCATTCACTGCAGAGAACAGTAACATCCACCAGCACTTTGACAGAAATGGAATCCAACATACAGTCACAAGAATGGAGGAATGTGTGTGGATCTGAAGTGATGCGTCACCAATGTAACAAAGTTGAGACAGCAGGATACCACAGGATGAGAACTGTCGTCTTACGGGCCACCAAGAAGAGAATGTCAGCAACTGCAAATAACCACATGTGGAAGCACTTCTTATAAACAGCCATTGGTTGGCAATGTGCAGTGTTACTGACAGACTTTCGAGTAACCACCAGAATGTGATGGTGATTAGGAAAATCATATTTAGAAACTGGAGTGCAGGTGTCAGTCGTTAGCCATAGGTTTTTGGTGCAGGCAATTTGAGGCCTCCTCACTGTGTCCCTCTTAAGGCATAAATTGTGATTCTATCATTGGACTGGGTTTCCTGGCTTTGCATTATGGGATATTTGATTGAAGTGGCACATTCTGAAGCTCAACAGGGTTTCATTCCCCACAGATACCAAAGCCTATGATATTAAATTGACAAAATATGATGTTAAAGGCCTTAACACTGCTACAACACTATAATGGTCCCTCAAGTTCAACTCATCTGATAAGATTCCAGCAGAAACAAGGAAGACAACCTGCTTCGACATAAGGCCTCCTGGAAGTCACTGATAATCGCAAATCATGCTCAGTCACGGACATTGGCACCCATTTGTTTGGGTGGCATCAATCCAAAGAACTGGGTCCTTAGATGGGTTACTGTAAATTGATAGACCACTGCTAGCCAGTCTTACATCATATACAGTAGCAGTGAATACCTGTACTGGAGTCATCAAGATTTTGGTTATTTGCTAGACTCAATCCAAAGAACCTGAGAACCAGCCTACTGGGCTCAATTGTGGACAACCCAAGAGAAACTGCCCCTGCCATTGTTCACAGTGTCTAAGTTGCAACTGTAACCCTGAATCCGCCGATAAATTAACCTTGTAGACCGCAGCCCAACAGTAATCCACTCCGCTGGAATATGGTGTACTTTGAGTTCATATATCACTGTTTTAGAGGACTGGTAGTTCGCACCAGCCGTCATGTCAAGAACCATGATTTCACCAAATCTGCACCCAGCCATAACTGACCTATTTCCACGAAGTGCTTTGCTATTTAAAATGACATAAGGGTACTTTATCAAAATACAGCATATGGAGCAATAATAAACCTGCAATATGACATGAAAGACATTTATTAAATGAATGAAAATATCAATCAGTGTATGCTGAATTTAATTTTTATTGGGATAATCACTATGGATTGTTGAATATTTAATACAGACTAGAATACTTAACTGATTACAAATTCTGGATTACTCCATCAGGTTACTTTGATTTAGTGTGAATAGTAAATAAATTAAAACAACCTTGCTGTTTATTTGCATCAATGGAAATTATAAATTTTATTTTATCAGTAAATGTTGGACAAACATACCTGAAACTTTCTCCTCTGAGGTATGTTTTGCATCTATTTGTTTTTCCAGCTTCTCTTTCTTTACAAAATATCTCTTTGGTTTTGCAAATTTGTCTCCACTATAGGAACTGCCCTGAGATGACTGTTCCTCCTATAATTTATTAATAATACTAAATTAGAAACATATAAGAGAGACGATGTGTCCCAAAACATGAAGCAGTAGTATACACACACATCTCTGGATATTAAGGATTAGGTCTTACTTGTTAGCTGGTGTTCAGCCATGTTCCCTGATTTGCACAGGAACTTAAAAACTTCAAGCACAACTGTCATGAACCTTGTGCATTTGTGATACAATAATTTAAATGAGATAAATTATAGTTGCATCACTATAACTATAAGTATACAATGGCGTTTTGTCACTGTAAATAGTAGATTCAGTTTCCAAATATACAAGTAATACAACAACAAACACATAAATGAAATCTGACCTTGACCATAGATTGGATTAACGTGTTGAGCTTTTCCAGAGCAGCACGTGATTTATTGTCCTTTTGTAATGTTTTTTTCTTATCACTTTCATCGTCAGATGACTCTGTGCCATCCTTCTTCGTGCTGAAGAATGCAAATATTGTTTTCTCACCCTGCCTCAAAGGCTGCAGGATACGTAACACACATTGCCTGTAGGGAAAAGGGAAACATAAAGAAATATGAGGGTGACACTGGAGATTTTAGATAATCAAACAAGGATTAGTTTAAAAAAATGATTTTTTTTAAATATTCCATTTTAACATAGATAAATTTTTGCATTCAATGAAATCACTCCTTAAAGCAATGATGCCATTTTTCATGAGGTCATCTGCTGATAAAAATGTGATTTCATGCAGTTTACCTTTTATTTTTGGAAACAAAAAGAAAACACAAGGTGCTTGGTCAGGACCTGTATTGTAAAGAGGGCTCATGGTCCTGACCTTCAAGCATCCAGATATTCAGGTGTTAGTTTTGTTGTAAGTGGCGATGCATCATTATGATGAACAATTATTTTTCCTTTTGAGTGTTTTCCACAAACTTTTCAAAAATCTGCAGTAAACAGAGATTTTTCTACCAATCAGCAGTAGTGGTAAGTCTGCTTCTATTTCTATGTAGCAATATGGCCCTTTTTTTTTTTAAAAAAAAAAAAAAAAAAAAAGGCACCTGTCTTCCTACCTGCACTGAGAATTTGTTAGTCCTTTTCTACACTTACAGTAACTGGTTTTGATCAATGTCTGATCATCCTTAGACAATTACATACTCCATGCTGTTGGAGCTGGCGGCATGGAGCACTATGGTAACTGCTCTTGGCTGGTATGAAGAGCAAGTTGCTCAGTGCACACAAAATCTTTAAATGATGACAATTAATGAAGTATTAGAGATAACTGAACATACTACATAGCAATAAACTTGCAGAACATTAGGAAATAGCTGTCAAATATAAGCAAATTTCATCTGCTTTTAGAACCATCTCATGAGATCAGTTCCGAAGTTTTGTTTTTGATATGGGCATACTATGTTCCTGACAAATCGAGCTCCTAGTGAGAAACTGAAGTGATTGGATCTTTCTTCACAAGGCCATATAAAATGAGAGCACATAAATTACCTTAACACAGTGTTGGAAACCCATTGAAATAGTACATCCTTCCAACTAATTCACCCAGGAGGAGGTTCCAGAGCTTCATAACACTGTATTTCTCAGTCTCTCATGTATGTTGTACAACGATCAACTGACAGAAAAAAAAGACATTTCATGCCAGAAAAAAAAAAAAAAAAAACTATACCAGTTACATGTAAGGACAGACTACCTCCATAAAAATAGGACGATTCATCCTAAACAGCCAGATAAACATGTGAATTATTACCCTTCTGTACAAGCTGCTTAGTAGTGTGATTTCTAATCACTGATATGTATGGTTTATATAGCAACAACGAGATTTGATATCTTCAGATAAAATTACTTTCCACCACTATACAACTGGAATTATTTTTTAAAAGCTATATATTTCAAAATTGTTTACAAAACAACCTTATCCCTTTCAAATCACTCTCCTTTACAACTAATACATTTGTCCTACCGGTGTTTCCAATGCTCAAAGCATTTTCTTACTGATCTTTAGAAATGGCTGACAGTTCCTCCCTCATTTTTTTCTTGGCTTCTTGGTTGGTTGGTTTGGGGAAGGAGACCAGACAGTGTGGTCATCGGTCTCATCGGATTAGGGAAGGATTGGGAAGGAAGTCAGCCGTGCCCTTTCAGAGGAACCATCCCGGCATTTGCCTGGAGTGATTTAGGGAAATTACGGAAAACCTAAATCAGGATGGCCGGATGCGAGATTGAACCGTCGTCCTCCCGAATGCGAGTCCAGTGTCTAACCACTGCGCCACCCCGCTCGGTCTTGACTTCTTCAATATTGTCAAATCAGTGTCCTTTCATGCCCCTTTTCATGTGAGGAAATAAGAAAAAGTCACACAGAGCCAGGTAAGGCAAGTAAGATGCATGGGGCAGTGGAACCATGCCATTTTTAGCCAAAAACTGTCCAACAGAGATGGCTGTGTCTGCAAGTGTGTTGCCATGGTGGAAGAACCAGTCTCCTGTCTGCCACAAATTGGGTCTTTTTTGATGAACACTTTGCACAGTCTTCTTATAAAACTTCCAAATAAAACACTTGACTCATGGTCGGACCTGAGCGAACAAAATCTGAATGAATTTTTTTAGATTCGGGCAGTTGATGGACATCCAGAATGAGGTCTGTCACCATCTGACATGTCACTATTTTTAAACTGAGTAAATCACTCGTACATTTGAGTTTTTCCCTTCGTGTCATCTTGGTAAGCTGTTTCAACATTAAAACAGTTTCAGCATCATTTTTACTGAGTAGGAAACAAAATTTCACGGCTGCACGCTGTTCACTTAAAACTTTCCATCATAAAGAACAAAACAAGAACAAAACAGTGCTAGCAAAAACAGTCACTGCAGATGAACAGAACAAGCCGGATTGAAAACATAGGCGGCAATAGAGTGGCAACGCATTGTGCTATACGCGCCTAGCATCATAAATGCATACTACACAAGTTCCGCCCATGGCAATGTTGTTCTAGACTATTATTTATTTGTACTCTCTCATATACCAAAAGCTGTTCTCGCACAGTAAGCAGCACATCAGCAACTTGTCATGTATAATACAACAAGAAGCAGCACCATTAGGTTACTATTACCTGTGCAAGATTATATCTTCTGACAAATTATGGGATTTGTTGGGGAGAATAAAACTATCTAAAGATGTCTAAGATGTAAAATCAGTTTCAGCAATATAGAAAATATGTGACCTGACTATGAATAAAGTTACTATAAAATAATTGACAACTACTGTGACTCTGCTATTTTGTGGAAATACAAATTTTCATACGAAGTTCAGCATGTTACAGGTGTGTCACCAATGAGAAACTGGAAGCATAACATTCACAGATTTAGGAAATTTGTTTACATTAAAATTGGATGTTTTCTAATGCTGTCTGCTCTGAATCCACATCATATTTAATAAAGAGAGTGATTTTGCAGCAGTAAGACTACAAGTTTGTGCTCAGCAGGAAGTAAATACAGACCTATACATCCAGATTTCAAAATGTGATGCTTCAAGTAACTAATAAGGAAGAACTGAATAGAATGGGGGAGACAAGAAATTTGTGGCACAACTTGACCAAAGAAAGCAATCTGTTGACAGGACACACTTGAGTCATCAAGGGATCACCAATTTAGTACTGGATGGAAGTGTGGGGGTAAACATCATAGAGGGAGACCAAGAGAGGAATACATTTAACAGATTCAGAAAGTGTAGCTTGCAGTAGTTATTCACAGATGAAGAGGCTCACAAGGGATGGAGTAGCATGAAGAGCTGCATCAAACCATTTTTCGGACTGAAGACGACAAAAGCATCAACACAGTTTCTCTCAGCCACTTTATGCATGAGCAGAATGATTTGTTCAACGAGGTTATGGTCACTTAGTTGTTCTGCTCTTGCCTTACTTTAATAATGTTCTGTTCAAGAGACAATACGTTTGTAATACAGAAAAAATTTGAGGATTTGGACACACAAAAATATTAATACTGTATCCCTGCCACTGAAGAAATGTTCTATTTGATCAACAGATGATGACCCAAGTACTAACGATATTGTGTAATCATTTCCTTCAGCAGGGTACTAGACATGTAAAAAACAGGGAAAGGCTAGTGAAGAGAATACAGATTAACAACACAGTTCATATTTCAGAACGTGTGAATATATTCACCGAAAAAGATGACATTACCATGCAACAAGGAAATCCCAGTCAGTCATGAACAGATATCGGCAGGAATGTAACAGTAAACAGAAAACTGAAAGAATTAAATGGAAGTATTGGAAATGTTGTACTCCTGTGGAGCTGATGCCTAATCAACCTGAGGAATTTTTAGGGCATGGAACATGATTTTTTTTCTCTGCCAATGTTTCATAATATATGAAAAATCCCAAATTTCACATTTGTTGAGCCACTTCAAAAGTTATACCATTTCCAGTAACAGGGGGACAGACTGAAAACAGAGGCACGGCTGAGCATATGGTACAATTTCAGGTGTTCGGTTGAGCTGCTGATTTCATTTTATGCACAACATTTTTGTGATCGGTCCAGTCCTCTTTTTCAAGTGCATTTATCTTAACTGCTATGCATACACTCCGCCTGGTCTCTGAAAGCAAATCATGAACCAAGCACACTGTGAAAACCTGAGAGATAATAGCTAAATATGTCTGTACTTGAGCGTCCTTAAGTCACCAGTATTCAAGCATAGTTCCTTCGAGAACAGCATTAGCAATATACAACCTCTTCTTCACAAGTTTGAATTTTTTTTTGGCCATCAGGGATGTTGTTGTTGTTGTGGTCTTCAGTCCTGAGACTGGTTTGATGCAGCTCTCCATGCTACCCTATCCTGTGCAAGTTTCTTCATCTCCCAGTACCTATTGCAACCTACATCCTTCTGAATCTGCTTAGGGTATTCATCTCTTGGTCTCCCTCTACAATTTTTACCCTCCACACTACCCTCCAACGCTAAATTTGTGATCCCTTGATGCCTCAGAACATGTCCTACCAACCGGTCCCATCTTCTCGTCAAGTTGTGCCACAAACTCCTCTTCTCGCCAATTCTATTCAGTACCTCCTCATTACTTATGTGATCAACCTATCTAATCTTCAGCATTCTTCTGTAGCACCACATTTCGAAAGCATCTATTCTCTTCCTGTCCAAACTATTTATTGTCCATGTTTCACTTCCATACACGGCTACACTCCATGCAAATACTTTCAGAAACGACTTCCTGACGTTTAAATCTATACTCGATGTTAACAAATTTCTCTTCTTCAGAAACGCTTTCCTTGCTATTGCCAGTCCACATTTTATATCCTCTCTACTTCGATCATCATCAGTTATTTTGCTCTCCAAATAGCAAAACTCCTTTACTACTTTAAGTGTCTCATTTCCTAATCTAATTCCCTCAGCATCACCCGACTTAATTCGACTACATTCCATTATCCTTGTTTTGCTTTTGTTGATGTTCATCTTATATCCTCCTTTCAAGACACTATCCATTCCGTTCAACTGCTCTTCCAAGTCCTTTGCTGTCTCTGACAAAATTACAATGTCATCGGCGAACCTCAAAGTTTTTACTTCTTCTCCATGTATACCTACTCCAAATTTTTCTTTTGTTTCCTTTACTGCTTGCTCAATATACAGATTGAATAACATTAGGGAGAGGCTACAACCCTGTCTCACTCCCTTCCCAACCACTGCTTCCCTTTCATGCCCCTCGACTCATATAACTTCTGGTTTCTGTACAAATTGTAAACAGCCTTTCAGTCCCTGTATTTTACCCCTGCTACCTTTAAAATTTGAAAGAGAGTATTCCAGTCAACATTGTCAAAAGCTTTCTCTAAGTCTACAAATGCTAGAAACGTAGGTTTGCCTTTCCTTAATCTTTCTTCTAAGACAAATCGTAAGGTCAGTATTGCCTCACATGTTCCAACATTTCTACAGAATCCAAACTGATCTTCCCCCAGGTCGGCTTCTACCAGTTTTTCCATTCGTCTGTAAAGAATTCTTGTTAGTATTTTGCAGCTGTGACTTATTAAACAGATAGTTTGGTAATTTTCACTTCTGTCAACACCTGCTTTCTTTGGGATTGGAATTATTATATTCTTCTTGAAGTCTCAGGGTATTTCGCCTGTCTCATACATCTTGCTCACCAGATGGTAGAGTTTTGTCAGGACTGGCTCTCCCAAGGCTGTCAGTAGTTCTAATGGAATGTTGTCTACTCCCGGGGCCTTGTTTTGGCTCAGGTCTTTCAGTGCTCTGTCAAACTCTTCACGCGGTATTGTATCTCCCATTCCATCTTCATCATCAGGGATACCTTTTCTATTTCTGACTATTTCTGTCTGCAGCTGGTGCTGAAAAGGACAATACAAATAGAAGCAGCGCACTCACAAAAGCTGGTGCTAAAGCTGCCACAGTGACTGTCCATTCATCCAGCAGAGGTCAAGATCTGACTGTAGCCCAATACCTGTGCCTGGAATGCAGTCATTCTTTTAAGGTAAAGGTCATCCTCTGAGCTCACAGAAAGCATACCAACCAGGAGGTTCACACCAAGAGGATGGTTGTCTGCACATTGCACATGCCATGGTCTCCCAGTCAAAGGGAGTCAAATTTATGAATCAGTAATCATACAAAAGCTCTTCCCAAAGAGATTCTTCTTTTCATCAGTTGTCAATATCATTAGTGGGAGCCCATGCAACATGCATTACTTTATTTTGAAGCCAAAAGAAGGTCTGTGCCTTCTGAACAGAAATGACCCATGCTCGTCTAATGCTAAATGTTGTAGAGCTCTCTCTTCAACAAGTGGCATGAATCACTTAAGGTAGACTTGGCCATTTGCTCCCCATTGTCAGCCCTCCCACAGCTGGATAATATTACGGACCCCAGAATGTCATCTTATGAACGGAGCCTGCATCCTGTAAAATAGACATGTGGGCAGTAGAAAGGACTCTCAAGGAAGAAGGAACTGTCACTCCATACCAATTCACAGGTCTGGGCCTGTAGCACTCCCAAGGCAGAAGAACTGGCTGAGGAGACAGCACTTTGCAAGATGCCAGGAAATATTTATCAAGAGCTGTTCCAAAATGTGCACAGTCTGCTTGATATAATATTGTTGCAAGAACCCACATTTGTACCTGGTTTCATTGTCTACAATGTAGACTTCATTACAAGTGGTCCTAGAGACAATGTGGCCACAGAAGCAATGTGTTACTTCCAGACAGCCAATAAGTTACAAGATACACCCACCATCAGCAAAGAAATTGTACCTGCCTTCCCACCAAGATGCTCAGCACCAGGCTCTGATGAAATGAGAACTCTACAGTTTTGCTGCACCCAGAGTTTCTTAAAGGTCCGTCTCACTTGTGAGCTCCCTCACTTGAGACTCTGAACTGTATTTTTCCTAAATAAAATAGTCCTATATCCTCTGCTGACATTCAACTGATTATATTTTGCTTGGTCATATCCCACACCATTCATAAGGTCTTGGTGAATTTCTTTTCATTTTATTTTAGCCCTATAGTCTTGAATGGCATCAGCAGGGTTTCAAATCTTGGTATGAAATGCTGGAACACAGCTTCCTCCTTGACCAGTGCTCTTCTTTGCAGGAGAGCTTCTGTAAAGTTTGGAAGGTAGGAGACAAGGTACTGGCAGAAGTCAAGCTGTGAGGACGGGCCATGAGTCGTGCTCGGGTAGCTCAGTTGGTAGAGCACTTGCCCGCGAAAGGCAACGGTCCCGAGTTCGAGTCTCAGTCCGGCACACAGTTTTAATCTGCCAGGAAGTTTTAACAAGTTCCTTGTCTACATCCAGAGATGCCACCACATGGGCACAAGATGACGTCATAAACTGGGGAGTCATTGCTTATCATGTGAATATTTTCAACATGGTGTTAGTTCCACTTATTTCTGATGCAGGATCAAGTCAGCTGTTTTTGCTGGTGATATTTTTTGTTTACGAGAACCCCTACACATCTACAAATATTTGTGACTGCTGCTGTTTTAATCCTTGGCCATCTGGGCTGAATGTCAATGAAAACAAAACTCTCTCCACCTCTCTCTGGTCATGACAGGAAGATGGTGGTTAAATACTAACTCACCTTTCAAACTGGCAATACCACAATCCCATCAGTGCACATAGGGAACATCTTCAGGTATCTTGGCCTGCAGTTCTCTGCAACAGGTAAGTGAACATTCAATTCCTGGTGATGCATAACATCACAAATGGGGATCACCAGCTATGCACCTCTGAGAATCCAATGGTGACTGTACACCATTCCTGGACTGTACCATCACATCATTCTGTTCACTCCCATGTGATGCCCCCCTGACTAATTAGCTCCCACTTCTGAACATGGCTTGGATATAATCTAAAGCTGCCGGCTTGGGATTGTTCCCGAATGGTACAGATAGCAGCCAAAACTTTCCTTAGGCATGCTCAATCATGGAGTCTTGTAGGAGAACACTGATCATGACAATAATCACTTTCCATACAGAGCAGCACTCTCACTGAAACTGCTGATTTAGCTATCTCAATACTTGTCCAGTCAGTTCTGGACAGAAACTCATTGTGGAATATGTACTTTGCAATATCATATATACAAAAAACTAAAACTAAATATCCGATAAACATTTTTGATACATTTTATGAAAATTTTGTTATCTGGCTCCGCACCTGAGCTGTCAGTGGGTCTAAATGTCATGTGGACGATTTGGCTTTGATTCCCGGAAAAACTGAGGATTTTTACTTGGTATGAAGGTGGGAACTGTGTGTACTTAGTTTTATGAGAACAGTTAATGAGCTACTTGAAAAACAAGTAGAACCTCCAGTTTGAGAGTCAATGTTGAAGGTCATGACAAATAGATTAAACACAGTTTCTTCAGATTTTCTGCAGTACCACAAATCCGTGTATACCATCAAATAATGGAAACGAGTACTTAGGTACCACATACTAAATACACTCATTGTCTAAGCTAATGAAAAGACACCGATAAATTGTAGCTTACTAAAACAGACATAATGTGTCAAAATTCTTAGTGCTAATGCACTTCCCACATTCCTCTGTCAATGTATTTTATGTAGTACATTAAATGCTACTTACCTTCCAGTACTATGAGCACACAACATATTTCCAGTTAGAATATTATGCTGGTCAAAGTAGTCTGCTGTTGTATCAAATCTGTAACAGTTGTTCAATATAAGAATGTAACTTTCAATGATACCTAAGCACTTTATTCTTTTTTCTTCAATTTGAAAAGTTTAGTGTGCATACTCATTTACAGGAAACACAGTTTACTCATGTTCTGTGTTCACAGAAGTGAACTATATCTATATATGAAATTACAAAACTATATTTATTTAAGAAGGACCAACAGCACATGGAAACAGCTAATGGAAACACCTACAATTACAATTAATATACTACTGAATCACTGTTAGCTTACTATAGAGAAATGATGCTTTGTGGGGTGAGTGAACATGATATGTTTTGTTTTCAAAGCCATTCTCAACCATCCTCTGAGCAGAGCAGCACTACTTCTGTGGATTGGAGGAAGTAATGAAGTTCCCCATATACTCATCAACTTAATCCAAGCAGAGCTATCAGTGGATACCAGGTTACTGGAAGCCCATAAAAATGTGCATGTGGTATAGTTGCACATTTAAAGACTTGGAGTCAGTTTTCTGGACAGCCTGGATGGAGTGCAGGACTACAGCAGCCTGTTTGCGGTGCATGATCCACCAACGAGTGTTCATGACATGTGCAATGGTAAACTATGTTCTATATGTATCTGGTGCAAACTGTGTATTATCAAAAGAACATTGTACAATAGGGAGCAAACTGAATGAGGCAGTGCAGTTGTTGAGATGCTGACCTCATATTCGGGAGGATGGAGTTTGCTTTTTCTGATCATCTTGATTAAAGTTTTTCTAAATCAAGTCAGGCAGACCACCTGTCCCATACTTGTAAAAACATAATTATAAACAGAATACAATGCTTCTATCATAGCACAAGAAAATGTGTATATGTTCTGGGCAGAATTAGGGATGTAAAAGAAGGGACCTAGCTGGCAGCTTCAAAGAGATTTAAATCAAAACATCTTGACATATTCACACATTTCTATTTGTTAGCATTAGTACCCATGTGATGTACTATAATGTACTGCGTTAAGTACAGTTACTTGATGTCATGTTATATAACATTATGCATGCGATAATGTCAACCAACATGGCATTTGTCATGTTATGCAATTTGAAGCAATGTGTCAGTAAAGTTTAGGATGCATGCATCCCCACTCTGGGTTACTTCCTATTATGGATGCACACCCACTCTTGGATACTTCCTATTATAGATACGTTCCATTCTCTGGCTCCAAATAAATTTGTGTGTGCTTGTTCTTACATCCAGGATTAACTCGTAAAATGTGTGAAATGTCAAGATGTTTTGATTTAAAAGTCCTTGAAGCTGCCAGATATGTTGAAAAGCTGGTTCCCTTCTTTTCCATCCCTAACTCTGTCCATAACATGTTCACCTTTTTTTTTTGTGCTACAATAGAAGCATTTCTCATTCTGGTTCCCAACTTTCACACTACCATTATTTTCACAATAGTCTGCCATAGCTTGGCAACTGATGTAGATTTAGTTGACTTGGGAGATGACTGATCTGCTATACGTTTTTTTAATTGTGTTTTAAACCATGTTGCTTGTATCGTGGCAACAGATAAAGTTTTTGCAAAACAACAGGATTACCATTAATTACATGTATTTGTCTATGTTCTTAAAAAATTTGAACCAATTTGCAGAATTTTGAAACACAGAAGTAAGGAAAACATACAAAAAGAGGTGTCTTTAATTAAGCTGGGGCAAGTCTTCAATTTTATCATAAGAATGCATTTTTTACTCATTTGATTCACTTTCCGTGCATTCAAGTCATGTAACAACGAATTTTATGTGCTACATTTAGCTGGACTTTAAACTACCATATCTTGGCAACAGATAAAGATTATTGGATTAAAATAATTCGTTTTGACTTTATCCATTTATCTATCTTTGTACAAAGTTTGAACAGCTTCATACAAGTTTAAGGTACACAAGTGACAAAATTCAAAAACCTCCAAGAAAAAACATATTCTTTGCACATAAAATACAAATGAAGCAAGATATTTCAAATGGTTAAAACTAATCTTAGACCAAGGTCCAGTATATTGGTGGACCAAATTTGAACCAACTGTCTAGCACCAGTCAAGAAGTCTGTTTTTGCATGTAAAATCTGAACAATGCACATACAAATGATGCCATTAGTTGAGCTTAATTTCAGCCCAATTAAAATCTTTTGCAAGAGGAATTGCTTGATTCGCACAATGTGCCTGAATGCCCGGTCCGGTTTGTCATTCAAACCTTGCTTAATATACTGTAACATAACATTTTATTTAGTGTTGCATGTTCCATGGATCATTTGGTGTGATAGATTGTAATGATGTGGAATCAATCATTTTACATTTACAATTTTTACATAGGTGTCATTCTGAACAGTTGTAAGTTTTTTATATATATTTTTTGTTTGAATGGCTACACATATGACTGTTGGTGTAGACTAAACCGAAAGCTTTTTACCCCACGTTCCCAGTTCAAATAGCACCCCCCCCCCCCCTCCCCCCTCCCGGTCAAACCACAATTCTGTGCATGACCTTTTCATTTGTAGTTGTTACAATGCCCCTACACTGTAATGGTTTATGGTTTTCTTCTATGTGTATGTATATTCTGAGTTTCTGTTTTCCATGAATCTTGCAGTGCTACACAGGTACTTGTTGATCCCTGGATGAATAAATAAATAAAACACGTCAATGGTGGAATCTTGCAGTGCTTCAGGTACTTGCTGAAATGAATGCATGGAAAAGAATGTTGTTCTTATTTTCAGCCTGAGACTGGTCTGATGCAGCTTTCCTCACTACTCTACACTGTGCAAGTTTCTTCACCTCTGCATCACTACTGCAATCTACAAATAACCACTTGAATCTGGTTACTGTAGTCAAACTTTGGTCTGCCTTTACAACTGTGACCCCCCACCAGTTCCCTTCACAACCAAACTGACACTGACTATGCCCTGATGCCGTAGGGTATCTCCCATCAACCAGTACAGTTTTTTGTCAAATTGTGCCACAGCAATTAGATTCAGTATCTCTTCATTAATTGTCTTAGCTGGTAATCTTGTTTGTAGACAGGTCCACAGCCTCAATATTTTTCAAAAGAAAACGTTCTTCATTATGGGCAGTACAATTATCAATTTATTAGCTACTGGTCAATTTTGACAACATAATCGTTGTCAAGTAACCTACAAAACAGATCAAGCATAGAAAGACTAGAACAAATTCAACATGTAATATGTATAACAAATTCAAAAATAAAAAAATACAAAATTGTAGATTGTGAATTTGACACAGGGTACATCCTAGTACTTACATAGATTGTTTCTATGTAACATTCTGCAACATATGTGACATATACACTGACCAGCCAGAACATTATGACCACCTACCTAATAGCCAGTATGTTTGTCTTTGGCATGGATAACAGCAGTGATGCATTGTGGTATGGAAGCAATGAGCTCTCAGTAGGACACTGGAGGGAGTTGATACACAAAAATCACCTAGCTCCCGTAAATTCCGAGTAGGTGGGTGACCTACTCTGATGCCACATTCAATAACATCCCAGATGTGTTCAATCGGGTTCAGATCTAGCGAGTTGGGGGACCAACACATCAACTGCAACCTGCCACTGTGATCCTTATATCATTCCAACAAACTCCTGGCCTTGTGACATGGCACATTATCTTGTTGGAAAATGC
The DNA here is from genome assembly GCF_021461385.2 of Schistocerca piceifrons. Lineage (NCBI taxonomy): Eukaryota > Metazoa > Arthropoda > Insecta > Orthoptera > Acrididae > Schistocerca > Schistocerca piceifrons. The sequence goes on from NC_060138.1 coordinate 1,143,847,874, forward strand.
CACTGTCCTTGGAAAACGTGATTGTCTTAAAGGGGTGTACAACCACTGCAACCAGTGTGCGATACTACTTGGCCTTCATGGTGCATTGCACGAGCTCAACTGGACCCATGGATGCCCACATGAATGTTCCGTAGCGCATAACAGAGCTGCCACCAGTTCGTCTCCATCCTGCAGTACAGGTATCAAGGAGTTGTTCCCCTGGAAGGTAGCGAATTAGTGCCTTCCCATCAGCATGGTGAAGGAGGTATAAGGATTCATCAGACCATGCGACACTCAGCCACTATGCCAATGTCCAGTGCCGATGGTCATGTGCCCATTTCAGTCATAGTTGCCAATGTCATGGAGTTAACATTGACTGTGTTCAGACACACTCGTACTCTGCCCAACATTAAAGTCTGGTATCAGTTCCACCGCAGTTCGCTGTCTGTCCTGTTTCACCAGTCTGCCCAGCTTACAACATCCGACATCTGTAATGAGGGGTGGTTGCCCAGTCCCATGCAATCAGGATGTGGTTTCACACTGGTTTTGCCACATGTTGAAGAAACTCGCTACAGCACTCCTCGAACACCCAAATTGTGCAGTTTCCGAAATGCTTGTGCCAAGTCTCTGGGCCATCACAATCTGCCCTTGGTCAAACTCAGATAGATTGTATGTCTTTTCCATTCTACACAGACAGCACACTTACTGATATACATGCATCATGAGTATGTCTGACTAGCAGTTGTTCCTCACCAGATGACGCTGCTATTGTGTGGATGGATATATATCAATAATATGTTGGTGGTCATAACACTGTGAGTGATCAGTGTAAATCAATCTATGAGTCCACATGTGGAACCATAAACCAGCATTAACATGACCCATAACAAACTTGTACAGAAAGTTTATAATAAATGTTGGGGAATCATGTACCTTAAGCAAATATTTAAAATAAAATAATCAATTTTGACAATACAATGTAACTAGATAGATAAAAAATCTATTCACCACACAGCAGCAGGAGAACAAACATATAAAAAAAGGTTTTACATCCGCAAACTTTTGGAGACAGTGGCTGAACAATCAGTCTTTCCTTCCCATCCCGTCTGGTAAGTCTCCCTTGACCAAGGGTTCTGGGTGACTTTTCTGAACTCTACCCATTTTCCTAAACCTCTCCACTCCTTTTCCTTCACCGTTCTTCCTTACACTTCAACCCTTCTATGGGAAGAAGCAGCCATTGGCTCTGAAAGCTTGCATGTGTGAAACCTTTTTTTATATGTGAGTTTTCCTGCCACCGCTTGATGAGTAGATTTTTTTATCTGTCCAGTTACACTAATCAACTATTTGACATCCAACCACAGAAAAACAGCATTATTCCACAAATGAATCTCAGCTTATTCTTTCGACACATCCATATGCAAAATGAAGTCTAATCAGCTGGTCTAACATATAAGAAATATACAACCAAGAATACTACACATGTATAGTTATGTAATGCATTATACATAATTCATAAGTGTAAGGAGTTGTGATAATTAGATGTTACATTTCCAAAATGTACTACATGTAACATTGGTTACATCAGAGCAAAATAAACCTAAGATAGGAATGTGAACTATACAGCACATATTGTGAGAAGAATTGAGTGAAAGTTATCACAGCAGCATATCAAAATTATAATACATGTAACATTGCTTACAAAGTCAGAATAATTCTAATAACAGGAATATCAAATGTATATTACATGCAGCAAGGAAAATAAAATGCATAAATAAAACGTCATTTGCATAATTAAAGAAGAACAATGATAAGAATTGCAATTCACCTAAAACTATCATTAAATGAACATCAGTGTCACAAAACATGAAATGAAACCAGTTCAGTTGGATAAGGGAAAATCAGAAATATGACAGGAATGAGTGTCATCATAGACACATTTCCGAATAACAACCTATATAACCTTGGTTACAAAGTTATAGCCAAGTAACCCTAACAACATAAACACGAGCTGTGTATTACACACAGACTATAAATCCACATAAAAAGCCTCATTTGCAAAATAAATGTTGTACTGCACAGTTACATGAATTGCATATGTGGGGACAATGACCCACAAGGACTGGAATTGAGATCAAAGAACATGTGTTTAATGTCTTTATCTTATTAGCTCTTTGACCAGCCTGTTGATGGTAGCCGACTTTCATGTACTTGTATTTTGGTGTCTTTCATTTTATGCAAATAAAGTGGATCAATTTTGTTCTAACAGTATGCGAGTGTTATTGCACCTGCTCACCTACATGGAGTACACCACTGACTTGTGACAAGCACAGTACCTCGTAAACTTCATATATGTGCAATGCTGCATTCCCATCAAACAATGTCCAGTAATCCTACACAAAGGTCACTGGGACCTTTTCCCCAGCCAAATATTGTTCAGTTGATTTATGAAGTCAACAGTGAGAACCACTAAATTTCGCCTCCCACTCACAAGATAGACCATGTTGATCATTTGCAATAAAGTAATGTGATGCCTCCCTCAGACCTTACTGATTTCACTATGGAAGGAGATTACAATATACCATTCCCATTTTTCCCCCTTGCAGAACCCAGCAGGCCAGGCCACCTACGAAGAATTGTGATTTATCTCCACACTCGATCAATGGGTTTCCATAAGACGACATTACTACATCATATTATTTGGTTCCTTATGGACCAGTTTCGGTGATATTCATATCCCACAGCATGCATTACCTAAACTGCCATTATTTCAACCTGAACACCTGCCGACTTGGTTTCCTAGAGCAGTAACTGTACTGTTTACCAAAAACATTATCAGCAACAAGGTGAAAAATGCTGCTTTTCTGTGTGATACTGGATGCTGTCACCAGTTACGTCATACTGTCACTCTCAACCACCTGCAATTTTGAAACAGTACAGGTGGCTCTACTGCAGCAGTTGCACAAATCACTGGAGCAGCAAATTCTGCATGCGATATATGCATAAAAATTAAGTAGCAGTACACCTTCCCAGTTCTGGCATCATCTAAGGGAGTTGTGGACACTAATCTTATGCCTGACGGTGCATTATGAGCAACATAGGTAAGCAAGTCAGCCTCTCAAATCCAAGTTTGTTTGATTACTAATGAGGGCAACACGCACAATAAATTCAAGACTGCACACTGAATTTTTGCACTGCAAGATGGAGACCATTATGACCCACAAACCACCGGTGGTCTACAGCACTTGCAACCATACTACACTGTGACACATTGACTGGAAACCAATACAAACCAAACACATCTGAGAAACATGATTCTTATGATGGAGGTCAGACTCACTCAGCTCCCGTGATGCCTCACAATCAGCTGCATATGTCAGACCAGTCTGCTATTGATATAACTCAGAGTTCCAGCAACAGCTAACACAGAGTGCTCATTTGCGTTGGTTTATTCACGTTTCAGAGCATCAATCCACAAATGTACCACATCTTGCTTGCACCCAAACACCAATCGCGACCTCCAGTAGGCATCACAGATTGCGCAAATAAGCAAGTACACAGAAACCTTATATTTATTTAATTGGATAGATAAAAAATCTACTCACCAAGCAGTGGCAGAACACACACATAAAAGATTGTTGTAATTTGCAAACTTTCGTGCCAGTGGCTCCTTCTTCCAGCAGAAGGGTTGAAGAGGAAGCAAGAGGGGTGAAGGAAAAGGACTGGAGAGGTCTAGGAAAAGGGGTAGATTTCAGGCAAGTCACCCAGAACCTCGGGTCAGGGGAGACTTACTGTATGAGATGAGAAGAAAAGACTGACTGTTGGGGACTGCATCAGATGAGTTTTGAAAACCTGGGAGCTTAAAGATGGAAGACAGGGTAATACACAGACAGAGATTACTGGCTTAAACATCATGCATGAGTTAATAAGAGTGAAAAGCTAAGTGCATCGTATGTAACATAGGCGGGAGGGGGCAGTGAAAAATAGGGGGAACGATGTAGAAAACTAAAACAGAGTGAAGCACAGGGTACTTACAGTGAAGCAATGCTGAGACGGAAGAAATTAATGTAAATTGAGGCCAGGTGGGTGGTGAGAACCAAGGACATGTTGCAGCGCTAGTTCCCACCTGCAGAGCTCTGAGAAACTGGTGTCTGTAGGAAGAATCCAGAAGGTGCGTGTGGTGCAACAGGTGCCAAAGTGACAAATGTCATGTTGTAGAGCGTGCTCTGCAACAGGATACTGTGAATTGCCAGTATACACCCTCTGCCTATGCCCATTCATCCTAATTGATAATTTGGTAGTAGTCATGCCAATGTAGAAGGCCGAACAGTGTTTACGTAACAGCTGGTATATGACATGTAGCTCTCCATTTGATAGAATATGTTTTGTCAGTTACAGGGCTGTTATAGATGGTGGTAGGAGGGTGCATAGGGCAAGTCTTGCAGCAGGGACAGTCACAAAGGTAAGAACCATAGGGTAGGGAGATGGGTGCAGAAGGAGCATAGGGTCTAACATTAATACTGCAGAGATTGGGAGCACGGCAGAAAGCTATTTTAGGTGTGGTGAGCAAAATTTCAGACAGAATGGATCTCATTTCAGGGTATGATTTTAGGAAGTCATGCCCCTGTTGAAGTAGCTGATTAACACATTTGAGACCAGGGTAATACTGAGTCACCAATAGTGTCCTCCGAAGCTGTTTTTTTGGAGGGATCAGCAGAACTAGGACTGGATGTGATAGCCCGGGAAATCTGCTTTTTAACTAGGCTGGTGGAGTAGTTACGTGCAGTGAAGGCTGAGGTGAGAATGGTGGTGTACTGCTGTAAAGAGTCTGCATCCGAACAAATACATTTACCTCAGATGCCAAGGCTGTATGGGAGGGAACGGTTGACATGGAAAGGATGGCAACTGTCAAAATGTAAGTACTATTGTTTGTTGGTAGGTTAGGATGAATGGGAACAGGCAGATGATGTAACTGGTAACTTGCAATATCCTGCTGCAAAGCATGCTCTATAACATGACATTTGTGACCTCTGCGCCTGTTTCACCACATGCGCCATCTGGATTCTTCCCCCGGACACCAGTTTCTCAGAACTCCGCAGGTGAGAACTAGCACTACAACATGTCCTTAGTTCTCACCATCCACCTGGCCTTAATTTATGTTAATTTCTTCTGTCTCAGCATTTCTTCACTGTAACTACTCTTTGCTTAGTTTTCTACATCTTTCATTGTCTTTCCCGCCTATTTTTCACCGCCACCCCCTTCCACCACTGTTATGTACAATGCACTTAGCTTTTCACTCTTATTAACTCATGCATGATGTTTAAGCTGTACTCTCTTTTGTGTACTACCCAGTCTTCTACCTTTTAAGCTCTCAGTATTCAAATCTCATCCAATGCAGTCCCCACCAATCAGTCATTCCTTCTCATCCTGTACGGTAAGTCTCCCCTGACCCACGATTCTGGGTGACTTTCCCGAAATCTACCCCTTTTCCTAGACCTATCCAGGCCTTTTCCTTCACCCCTCTTCCTTCCCCTTCAACCTTCAGCCTGAAGAAGGAATTACAACAGTCTTTTATGTGTATGTTCTGCCACTGCTTGGTGAGTAGATTTTTTATCTATCCAATTAAATAATTTTGTTAATAATTAATTGTTCTTGTTGTTATAAACCTTATATGTGCAAGCGTGACCGATTTGACTCATTGGTCCAATCATAGTGGCTGTTTGTATGTTCTTGATGGAAACACAGTCCAGTATCTTCTCGTTGAGTCTGACCCTTAAATATGCATATCCTGAAAACAGCTGCCAGGCCTCAAATTTCAGGATCTCTTCCACAGCTCTGGGTGGTGAATGCTACATCTATTAAGATGTATGGTACCACAACTTGGGTTTACATGTAGGTGGGATAGGAATCAGCAAATGGACAGCACAAGGGAAATGGTTGCTTGAGTACGAGTTGCAGAGAATGGATGACTCGACATGATGGGCAAACTGGGCAGTGCAAAACGAGAGGTAAAAATGTGAGTCAGTGTGTGTGGAGTCTGAAAGAGACATTGGTGCTCCAGTGTTAAGGGAGATGAGTTTGAGTTGATTGAGAAGGTCAGCCAAGAGAGCACCTCTCAGGCTGGTTCTGGAGGATCACCAAAGTGGATCGTGCACATTAAAGTCACCGAGCAGCAAAAAGGGGTGCCCAATAAAGTGGAGGAAGTCTGCCCTAGTGACACCAAATGACAGAGCAATGGGAATGGTACAAAGAGAAAAGGTGAAGCAAGGACGGAAAATGCGGACTGCAACAGCTTGCAGCCAGGTGTTTAGTGAAATGGTTTGGACTACAAACATCATCCCAGATAAGCAGCATTATGCCCCCATGAAATGGAATGCTGTCCTCGGAGGGAAGGTTAAAGCTGACTGGAAAGAAATGCTACAGGTCAAAGCAGTTGCGATGGAACAATTTTGTTTCAACTGAAGGGTTGTCACTGCAGCAGCTGCTAAGTGCCAGCCTTTGAAGACTCATTGCTACAGGGTGCAGAGGCTGGATGATCCAGCTCCTTGGGATCTACGGGGGCATTGGCATTCTCGCTGGGTCAGCCTGCAGATTCCAGAACAGAAAAATGGTTGGCAGAGCACACAGGCGAAACAGAGGTCAGTCGGGTGAGAGTATCATGAGGTGACACCACTGAAGAGGACGTCTGAGTCACTGAAGGAGAAGACCATTTGCCTTTTTATGATTTATTGGAGCCTTTGCGGTTGGTAAATGAAGAATCAGATGTTTGATGGCTGGAGGGATGTAAAAAGTTTTTGCAGGAGTATTCTTTCCGGCCTGCCGGTTGCGTAGAAGGTGATTTCGCTGCCAGAGGTGAAAATTTGGGGGCTTGTTGCACAGCTGGGGGAGAAGGAGATGAGGATGCTACCATGACACTGGGTAATTTTATAAATGCAGTGCTGAATTTGAGGTTGCAAGTCCGCATGGCCGTGTCCTTCATGGAGCGAGGTGTAGCAACAACAGTACTGTAAGTGCCAGATGGTAAAATGCAGGACTTTCGACTAGTCAACAACCTGTGAGCAATAGGGTAAGGCACTTTTTCCGTCACCTGGATTTCCTGGGCTGCCTGCTTCTCAAGATATACGGGACATTCTTGGGATGAGGCTGCATGGTCACCAGTGCAATTTACACGGCGGGGAGAAGGAGGTGGGCAATCACCCTCATGAGCATCCCTACTCCAAGTAACATATATGGTCGTATTTTGACAGGACATTTGAGTGTTGTTGTAATGTTGACACTGGTAGCAGTGCATTACGTTCGGAATGTAGTCAGACCCTGATGACTTCATAGTCTGCTTTGGTCTTTGATGGAAGCACTATTCTATCAAACATGAGAAAAAGAGTGCATGTAGGCACTGAGGATGCAGCAACCCTTTTCATGACCCAATGGACTGCAGTGACACCTTGATCAGAGAGGTGAGTTTGGATTTCTCCCTTGGTCAGACAATCGTGCTGCCTAGTGTAAATAAGGTATTCTATCTGGACATCACAACTGGGGAAATGTTGTTCGTCAAAGGTCGCCAGGGAGGAGTAAAGCCTCCAGTCGAGCATAGAGAGCTGCCAGTTGGGTTTACATGTGTAGGTGGGGTAGGAGTCAGCAAACGGACAACACACAGGAAATGGTCGCTCGAGTACGAGTCAGAGAAAATGGACCACTCTAGATGATGGGCAAGCTGGGCAGTGCAGAATGAGTGATCCAAAAGTGAATAAGAGTGCATGGAATATGAAAGTAACATGGGTGCTCCAGTGTTAAGGCAGATGAGGTTGAATTGATTGAGAAGGCCAGCCAAGAGGGCACCTCTCGGACAGGTTCTGGAAGAGTCCCAAGGGGATGGTACACATTGAAGTCACTGAGCAGTGAAAAGGGAAGAGGGAGTTGCCCAATAAGATGAAGGAAGTCTGCACTAGTGACACCGAGTGACAGAGGAATGTAGATGGTACAAAGAGATAAAGTGATTGTCCTGTCAAAACCCGGCCATATTTGTTGGTTGTAGTTGTGATGCTCATGAGGGTGTGAAGGTGACTGCCTGCCTCCTTCTCCCTGCTGTTTCAATTGCAATGGTGACCATGCAGCCTCATCCCAAGAATGAGTGAGCAGTCCTGGAGATCCGGGTGAAGGGAAAAGTGCCTTACGCTGTTGCTCGCAAGTTGTTGGCTAGTCAAAAGCCTCGCATTTCACTTAAAATACAGTTCTTGCTTCACCTCGCTCCCCGAAGGGCACAGCCATGCAGACCTCAAATTCAGCACTGCAGTTGTAAAATCATCCAGTGTCATGGTAGCAGCATGGTCTCCTTCTTCTCCAGCTGTGCAACAAGCCCCCAGATTTGCACCTCTGACAGCAAACACACCTTCTACACAACCGCCAGGCTGGAAAGGACACAAGGAATACTCCTGTGAAGACTTTTTACATCCCTCCAGCCAACAAACATTTGGTTCTTCATCTACCAACTGCAAAGGCTCCAAGAAATCAAACAAAAGCAAATGGTCTTCTCCTTCATTGACTTGGAGATTCTCTTCAATTGTGTCGCTGCATGACACCCTCACCTGGCCGACCTGTATTTCACCGGTGCGCACAACCAACCATTTTTCTGCCCTGGAATCTGCAGGCTGACCCAGTGAGAATGCTGACCTCTCTGTAGATCTCATGGAGCAGGATCCTCCAGACTCTGTGCCCTATAGCCCTAGTGACCTAGCAACACCCACTCATTTTCTGCCTCCAGGAAAAAAATTGCGCCCTTGTGACTGCTTTGACCCTTTGCATTTCTTGCCAGTCCGCTTTGACCTTCCCCATCTCATGGGGAAGTCATGCAACTCATCCGGGATGACGTTTGTAGCCAATCTATGTGAAGAATTCAGTGTTCAATAGGTCTTGACGCAAACAGGATTGCCTTGGAGGAGCTAAGCCCCTGGCTGTTGTAGTGCTTAAGAATCACAATTAGTCTCCAAAAGCAAAATGACACTGTGTAAAGAAGGGCAGGCAATTTCATCAATACCTTTCTGAATATAAAGAGGATTACCAGTAGCAAAGGACTGAGCCCCTTCAGAACATGATGCCATGTGGAACCAAGGTGCAGTTGAGAGAGTCTTGGAATCTTTAGCCTCATTCCACTTACATTTAGTAGACGTAGACTGAGGTGGTGATTGGCTCATTGCTGGAAAATCTCCCATGATTGCCAGCATCTCCAATGGTGTGCCCCTCTCAGAGGTGGGCTGAACCATCTTAAGTGACTGTTCACACCTCAGCTAACATCTCCTGCACTCCTGTCAGAGGGACCAATTGGCAATTTGGGAAGGTAACAGTTCAGGCAATCACCTCTACCTTTGTCTGGCCTGTACCAAGAGGTACGTGCGAACCCTACCTGTCAATATGGGAAAGTATCAAGAGCAGTGAACAAGTGTGTTCAATAATGATTACCCAGTCACCTGTTATGCAGCAGACATGTGGGCTGGCCTTCAGGAGTGCCCAGGGAGGAAGAAGAAACAAAGAGGAACCTCAAACACCAAAGCAGAAGAAGGATACAAGATGGAGAATGAAAAAACAAATAAAGAAAAAACAGTGAAAGGACTGTTCTGATGTCAGGCTACTGAAAATACATGACACATTCCCAAAAATATACCACACGTATTCCCCAAAGGAGGGGAAAAGAATATCAGGACAGCAGACATGCAGTAAGTGAAAGGATGCTGCAAAGGCTGGGGCGCCATGGTAGCCAAGCATGAGCTCACCAGAGAGTGGTGAGCCCCCTGGGGCATCTAATTTAATGTCAAATGGACAGTGAACAACACGTGCAAGATGCAGAATCGCTTCAGACGTGATGGTGCTAGTATGTCGTTTCTTCAGTATCAAGAGCAGTGAACAAGTGTGTTCAATAATGATTTATTAGGTATAGTAAAAACAATTAACCATTGAGTATTCATTCTCACTAAGAGCGTAGTGTCAATAAAAATTTTAACAAAGTCCACAACACAAAACTTTACACAGATGGTCCTCCCTTCGATTGTACACGATCCAGTCACAATAATGTGACCACTGTCTATGTTCAATGTCAATGTACAATAACAACGCACAGATGGGAAATGGCAGCATTGGCAGTGGAGGGTATATAAAGCACGTTGAGGGAGGAAAACAGTGCAATCATCATCATAATGCGGTAATGGAGTGATTTATCTGACATCCAAAAGGGCACAATCATTAATTTTCAGGCAAAGGGTGGAAGCATTTCCTCCGTTTGTAAACTGTTTGTGTGCCTAAATATTAAAGTACACTCTGGATGGCAAAATCCTGTTAACCAAACCACGCGTTGAGGTAGCTCTGGTGGAATATGGGCCACAGGTGACAGGGGAGAACAATGGCTGATGAGCTGTATATGGGAGAAATGACGTGCAACTGTTGAGCAGCTGACCATCAAGATGAAACAAGGGGCCACCAACAGTGTCTCCTCAGCGACTGCTCAGTGAACATTGCTGCATATGGGCCTATGCAGCAGGTGCCTGCTTCCTGCACCAATACTGAATGCTGTTCATTGGTGACGAAGCCTTGGATTTGCAAGCCAGTACTGCAACTGGACATCCACTGAATGGCGACAAGTAGCCTTTTCAGATGAACCACGTTTTATGCTCCATCAGACAGATGGCCATTGGCACCGATGGCATGAAATGTCTGACAGCAAACACTCTGCAAAAATTGTTGGAAGGGTCCAGGAAGGAGGGCATTCCCTGGGTAATCTCATCATTCTGGAAGGCACAATGGAGCAACACAAGTATGCATCTATCTTTGGGAACCATTTACATCCCTAAACGCAGTTTGCTTTTCCCTTTCAGCATAAAATATGGCATCTACCGGGAAGACAATGCAATGTGTAACACAGCACGCAGTGTACATGCATGGTTCGAAGAGCACTAGATGAGTTTATCGTATTCTCGCCACCGAGCTCCCTGGATTTAACCCAATCAATGATCCATAGGACAACCTCAATTGGGCTGTTCGAGCCATGGACCTTCAACTGAGAAACCTACTGCAGCTGGCCATGGCACTGGAATCAGCAGAGCTCCACATACCAGTTGGTAACATCCAGTACCTCACAGACACTCTTCCAGCACATCCTGCAGCACTCCGCACGGCAAAAGGTAGTTATTCAGGCTTTTGAAAGGAGGTTACATTAATGTGACTGGACAGCATACATGTCGTAATCATGTTGGCACTGAAATATGCAGTATCAACAGTTAGAGAGGTTGCATATGTAGAATGTACAATGGTTCCTTCTCAAAGGTACGAACAACTGGACACTGAGGCATGCTTAAGAGAATTCTCATACCATACAAATATGTTCTTGATATCATGCAGATGACGGAAGAGTATAAGGATGGGGGTATCTGTGGCCAGTGTCAACTTCAATACATCCTCTTTGGCTGTAGTGCTGTGCCATACTTTAAAATAAAATTGTGGCACTGTTCTCCTAAATAAATTCATCGATTCAGGAGAGTAATAGGATTGTAGTCATTTGTTTATATCATTACACCCACAATGTATGGATCTACTGCTAGATGAACAGATACAGATGGCCTGCTGGACTGGGATCACAAGCAGAATGAACATTAATAGCTAATAACAGTCCTGTCTCTTCACGGAGCACAATTGCTTCAATAACTCAATTTATTGATTGTTTGGCAAGAACAAACGCCTGTGAAACTTTACAATTTGCTCACAGTCCTCATCTCATCTATTTCTGATTTGTTATTCTACTCTGGTTGTGCATCACATCATTGTGCTTGTTATAGGTGAGAAATACAGTAGAAGAAGAATGGGTAGCTTTGAGGGATGAAGTAGTGAAGGCAGCAGAGGATCAAGTAGGTAAAAAGACGAGGGCTAGTAGAAATCCTTGGGTAACAGAAGAAATATTGAATTTAATTGATGAAAGGAGAAAATATAAAAATGCAGTAAAAGAAGCAGGTAAAAAGGAATACAAACATCTCAAAAATGAGATCAACAGGAAGTGCAAAATGGCTAAGCAGGGATGGTTAGAGGACAAATGTAAGGATGTAGAGGCTTATCTCACTGTGGGTTAGATAGATACTGCTACAGGAAAATTAAAGAGACCTTTGGAAATAAGAGAACCACTTGTACCAACATCAAGAGCTCAGATGGAAACCCAGTTCTAAGCAAAGAAGGGAAAGCAGAAAGGTGGAAGGAGTATATAGAGGGTCTATACAAGGGCGATGTACTTGAGGACAATATTATGGAAATGGAAGAGGATGTAGATAAAGATGAAATTGGAGATACGATACTGCGTGAAGAGTTTGACAGAGCACTGAAAGACCTGAGTCAAAACAAGGCCCCCGGAGTAGACAACATTCCATTGGAACTACTGACGGCCTTGGGAGAGCCAGTCCTGACAAAACTCTACCATCTGGTGAGCAAGATGTATGAAACAGGCGAAATACCCTCAGACTTCAAGAAGAATATAATAATTCCAATCCCAAAGAAAGCAGGTGTTGACAGATGTGAAAAGTACCGAACAATCAGTTTAATAAGCCACAGCTGCAAAATACTAACACGAATTCTTTACAGACGAATGGAAAAACTAGTAGAAGCCGACCTCGGGGAAGATCAGTTTGGATTCCGTAGAAATACTGGAACACGTGAGGCAATACTGGCCTTACGACTTATCTTAGAAGAAAGATTAAGGAAAGGCAAACCTACGTTTCTAGCATTTGTAAACTTAGAGAAAGCTTTTGACAATGTTGACTGGAATACTCTCTTTCAAATTCTAAAGGTGGCAGGGGTAAAATACAGGGAGCGAAAGGCTATTTACAATTTGTACAGAAACCAGATGGCAGTTATAAAAGTCGAGGGACATGAAAGGGAAGCAATGGTTGGGAAGGGAGTAAGACAGGGTTGTAGCCTCTCCCCGACGTTATTCAATCTGTATATTGAGCAAGCAGTAAAGGAAACAAAAGTTTGGAGTAGGTATTAAAATCCATGGAGAAGAAATAAAAACTTTGAGGTTCGCCGATGACATTGTAATTCTGTCAGAGACAGCAAAGGACCTGGAAGAGCAGTTGAACAGAATGGATGGTGTCTTGAAGGGAGGATATAAGATGAACATAAAAAAAAGCAAAACGAGGATAATGGAATGTAGTCGAATTAAGTTGGGTGATGTTGAGGGTATTAGATTAGGAAATGAGACACTTAAAGTAGTAAAGGAGTTTTGCTATTTGGGGAGCAAAATAACTGATGATGGTCGAAGTAGAGAGGATATAAAATGTAGACTGGCAATGGAAAGGAAAGCGTTTCTGAAGAAGAGAAATTTGTTAACATCGAGTATAGATTTAAGTGTCACGAAGTCATTTCTGAAAGTATTTGTATGGAGTGTAGCCATGTATGGAAGTGAAACATGGACGGTAAATAGTTTGGACAAGAAGAGAATAGAAGCTTTCGAAATGTGGTGCTACAGAAGAATGCTGAAGATTAGATGGGTAGATCACATAACTAATGAGGAAGTATTGAATAGGATTGGGGAGAAGAGAAGTTTGTGGCACAACTTGACCGGAAGAAGGGATCGGTTGGTAGGACATGTTACGAGGCATCAAGGGATCACCAATTTAGTATTGGAGGGCAGCGTGGAGGGTAAAAATCGTAGGGGGAGACCAAGAGATGAATATACTAAGCAGATTCAGAAGGATGTAGGTTGTAGTAGGTACTGGGAGATGATGAAGCTTGTACAGGATAGAGTAGCATGCAGTGCTGCATCAAACCAGTCTCAGGACTGAAGACCACAACAACAACAACAACAACAACAACAACAACAACAACAACAACATAGGTGAGCTTATAGATTTCCCAGTTTTATCAGCATAGATGACACTGCACTGTTTTTATACCAAAGCCCATACAAACTCACAGCGATAAAGGATCTAGACTACAGCATTCTATGCGGACCAGAGTAAATCTCAGTCCTGCAGCTTCTGTGAAGCATCGGTTTATGCCTCAGGCCACCTTGACTACTTGATCCCCTGATGACATTTACATGCAGCACACAAACAACAGGACTTTTTTCTCATAGTATATTTTTGTATTTACATAAAATAGCAAATTTCATTTAAAAATTGAATTTACTCTTTATATTCAGAGTGTCCTTATGAAGCTAAATAACAAATGTTCCGCCCACATATCTAAGCCAACAACAAAAATGGAACAGTGCCAAATTTAATGCCATTTGCTTCAGAATATCCACAAATATACCACCTGCTATTGGAGAGAGGCATGCAGGATTCATAATCTGGTACAATGCATTTGGGATATGGTTGTTACATTCTACACCCTGGATGTGTTTGAGGCTTGATATCAAGGCAGTTCTGTCTGAACTTATTAAACTGAAACTTACAAGCACATGCACAATGGAGTATGAACACAAATTTGATAAGTGCAGCACAACATATTACCAATAGTCAAAAATCTCCCAGCCTATGAGTACACCATTAGTTTCAGGAGACCTGTGTTCTATTCACGAAACTGTGAATGAAGCTGTTGGAAATAAGGGAAGCTATTGAGATTGTGAAGCACCTGAAGTGTATGCAAGCTAGTGTACAGTGTATATGTGTAAGATTTAGTGTTATGCACAAGTGAAAGATTCCATGCAACAAAATCTCTGATCTATGTTTATTCTTTGTTTTCCAGTTATATTATTTACTCTGTTGTTTGTTTGCTCTTTCACTCAAATGTCATTTTGTGTTATGGGTTATTCCTAAAGTAATAAAAAGAGTTTTGCTAACCCGCAACAGTTGGTGACCCTGGCATGATGTTACGACAGTCGCCGGCATTCAACTGGACCGTTTGCACTCCGTACCATACCACCTCGCAAAAAGTACAGTTGCGTCAACCGCATTGCACACTCAATCACGTCGCGCATCTTCTGCACTACAGGGCCGCCGCGCTGCGCATCTATAGCCTACTTATCCCGCAGTACTACTACAATGGTAGATCAAGTTCCTGCACCACTAGCAGGTGCAACTGCTGGTGCAATGATAAACCATGTCACAGTAAAACCACCGCCATTCTGGCAGCAAAATCCTATGCTATGGTTTGTGCAGTTGAAAAGCCAATTTATCCTAGCACAATTCACCGCAGACCATACAAAATATAGTTATGTTGTGGCAGCACTCATCGAAGAAACGGCACTGGAGGTGCAGGATATTCTATTGTCACCACCGAGCATGGACCGATATTCGGCGATTAAGATTCATTAGATTTTTGTAGTCCGAGGCGAAAAGGCTGGAAAAACTACTTTGTAACGAAGAGTTGAGCAATCGCACACATTGCAGCTGCTGTGTCGATTATGCACGCTGGGAAGCAATGCAGTAAGCAACGACATTCTGCAAAGCATTTGGCTATCACGCCTACTTCCTGATGTGAACAGTGTGCACCGGAGATCTAGATGCACTAGCGCAAACTGCCAACAGAATATCTGAAATGTATCCATCTGTGTGCATTGCAACAGTTAGCTCACAACCGCAGACAGACAGCAACTTTACTGTGCTACAAACTCAGATCATTGAACTTGCCACACAAATCGCTGCACTGCCAACTCAGAACAACAGTCGCCAATCTCGTTGCTAGCGCTCACCTGGTAAACGCAGTCACTCACTTTTGTCTATGAAAGCATATTGGTACCACCGCCGATTTGGGTCCAAGGCAAGAAAGTATAGCCAATTTTGTGAGCAGGGACATGCAACAGGAGGTCAGTGATGATGGCCACTGACGCTCTGAATGGCAGCCGTCGATTGTTTATCACAGACCAAGGTATGAAATTACAGCTCCTAGTAGACACAGGCGCAGATGTATCAGTCTACCCATCTGCCCGTTTGCCACTTTGTAAGCGTGATGGTTACCACTTCTTTGCAGCCAGTGGTTCTACAATAGCTACATATGGTCATACCAGATTAGTATTAAACCTAGGCCTACAATCCCTGTTCAAATGGCAGTTTGTCATGGCAGACATCACACATCCTATACTGGGGGCAGATTTTCTATCTTTATATGGACTTATGCCTGACCTCCGGCATTGACGCCTGCAGACAATAGTACTAACTTAGCTTGCAGAGGACTAGTATGCCATGTGGAAGATGCTAGCGTCAGAATGATAACTGGAAAGAAATTCTCCGTTTATAAAACTTTTGAAACAGTTTCCCGAGATCATGTGTCAAGCTCCCATGCTAGCCCCCAGTGCAGCAGTCCACAGTGCACTACATTTTGACCACGCCTGGGCCACACGTTCATGCTCGACCACATCATTTAACGCCACAGAAATTGAAAGCCACACACCGTTGGGTGGCTTGTGGAGTATCAATGTAGATGTAGATGTAGATGTTAAACATGCTCGCACAGGGGATCTCTCGTCTGTCATGTAGCAGTTAGGCATCTCCCATTCATGTGGTACCGAAAAAGAACAATGGATTGTGTCCTTGTGGAGACTATCGACAGCTAAATCCAAGAATGATTCCAGACTGGTACCCCATACCACACATCGAGGATTTCACGTCCAATGTCTACGGAAGAACATATTCTCTATGCTGGACCTCGTTAGAGCTTTTTACCAGATACCCACGGCACCAGACGATGTTCCTAAGATAGCTGTATGCACAACTTTTGGGTTGTTCGAGTCCACTTGCATGCCTTTCAAGCTATGTAACGCTGCTCAGACATTCCAAAGATTTACGGATGAGGTCACACGTTACGTGGATTATTGCTATGTATACATAGACAATGTTTTGGTCATGTCACACTTGGAAGCTGAACATCTGTCACCCCTATGGCAACACTTTAACCATCTATGAGAGCATGGCCTCATTATTAATCCACCCACATGTGACTTTGGGGCAGCAGAAGTTCAATTTCTTGGCTAAATCATTAATACTTAAGGAATTCGGCCATCAAAAGAGAAGGTAGATGCAATACTTGGCTTTCCATGACCTACTACAATCAAGGAACTACGATGTTTCCTCGGTGTCACAAACTTCTATCCTCGTTTTGTCCATAACCACGCCCAACTAACTGCATCACTGAACAAATTCATACAAGGCAAACCAACATCAAAAGATTAACTTCAGTGGAATCTAGAAGCCGAAATGACATTTCCTGATTTGAAGACTGCCATCAGTAAAGCAGCACTCTTGGCGCACCCAGTACCGCAGGCGCAACTTGCTCTGATGGTTGAGGCATCCGCTTCCTCAATTGGTGCTGCACTACAAAAATGCATGGATGGACACTGGCAACCACTAGCCTTCTTTAGCAAAAAGTTGTCACCTTCACAGCAAAATTGGTCAACATATGACCATGAGCTGTATGCTGCTTACGCATCCATGAAAAAGTTCTGACACATGTTAGAGGGACAGTAGTTTGTTTTGCTAATGGATCACAAGCCACTGATATATGCTTTCTGACAACACCCAGATAAAGTTTGACCATGACAGCTTTGACATCTTGATTTTATGGTCAATTTACTACTAACATCATTCATGTCATAGAGGAACTGAACAAGCCAGCTGATGTGCTCTCACGTATAGAAGCTATTTCTGAAGCGGTGGTGAAACAATTGGATGATGAATTACGTGATTTGTTGATGTAACCGTCAGGCATGCAACTCCGCCGCATCATGCTACCACCATCAGCTATTGAGCTATATTGTGAGGTTGCCAATAACAGGCCACAGCCATTCGTTACTACAACTTCCAGCAGTAGACTATCGCTTCACTACACAACATGTCGCATCCAGGTGTTAGAAGCACAACAAACATGGTGAAGCGAGCGTGCGTCTGACCACACATGGACAGAGATTGTAAGCAATTTGTACGACAGTGCATGGCTTGTCAATGCAATAAAATTAGTAGACATGTCAGATCAACGCTTCAAAGCTTCATCCCTCCAAATCTATGGTTTGAACATGTATATTTAGATCTCAAAGTACCTCTCCCGCCGTCGGAAGGACACAATTACTTTCACACAGTTATAGACTGTTATATACGGTGGCCTGAAATATTTCCGATAAATGATATAACTGCAGAATCTGTCGCAACTGCATTCTTTTGTGGGTGGATTGCCTGTTTCGGCATACCCTTGTGAATCACAACTGACCAGGGGAGACAATTTGAATCCTATCTCTTCAAAGCACTCTCTGTCTTACTTAGCATGAAGCAAATCAGGACCACAGCGTACCAAACAGCAGCAAACTATTTAATTGAGCGTATGCACCACCAGCTCAAAGCATCGCTGCGATGCCACGATTCGCGACGGTGGACAGAGATGATACCTATCTTTCTCTTAGGTCTACGTGCACCCCTGAAAGAAGACCTCCAAGCAACTACAGCAGAGCTCATGTATGGTCAACTTATATGCCTTCCTGGTGAGTTCTTCACCAATGTACAAGATGAATCCATTGACTCATCAGAGTTTGTCAATAAGCTGCACACATGAATGACACATATGTCCAGTGGCACCAAGGGATCAGCTGAACCGCCACCCATCCATGTTCAATGAGCTACATGAATGCCACCATGGTTTTATTCGCAATGAAGTGGTACACAAGCCGCTGCAGCCACCCTATGACGGACCATATAGTGTAGTTCACAGGCAAGACAAAAAATTCACTGTTGACATAATGGGCACACCGACGGTCATCAATGATGTCGATAGACTTAAGCCAGCCTTTCGTGTAAGTACCACAGATCACGACCCAGTTGCACCCACCACAGACATGACAAGTACTTATCTACTACCTCACCATGCACTGTGAAGCAGCCGCAACGGTCGTCAGAACCCACCACCAGTATGAGACCTGTTGTCCGGTCATCAAAGCCCACCACCAGGAAACCAGCAGTTACCAGTATGCGATCTGTTGTCACCCAGTCCAGACCACATGTCAGGTTCAATGAGAAATATCAGTGACATTAGGAGGGGGGGGGGGGGCAGCTAGTAAACAGTGTATATGTGTAAGATTTAGTACTACGCACAAGTGAAATATTCCACGCAACAACATCTCTGACACTGCCTATGATCTATGTTTCTTTGTTTTCCAGCTATATTATTTATGCTGTTGTTTGTTTGCTCTTTCTCTCGAACATCATTTTGTGTTATGGGTTATTCCTAAAGTAATAAAAAGAGTTTTGCTAACCCGCGACACACCCATACAACTTGAAGAGAGAATGGTTACAAGTTAGGTCTAATGATGTCCTGACAACCAACTACCCCTGTACCAGTTCATTAAGAAACAGGTCCACAATGTGGATGCAGTTACATGAAAGATAAGAAGAAAACTAACACTGTATATGAAGCATTCTCTACAGAAAAACAGTCACTTCTGCCACCTTTTTATTAAATGACAAGCGCATCACCCACTTTCAACTTTGGATGTCCAATTAATTATGGACAGTGCTGGTGATAGTTACATGAAAAATGACTTTAGGTATTGTAAATAGAGTAACTTTTTCATAAACCATAAATCTAAAGAACAAAATGAAAACTGCTGGAAGGCTGACAAATGTGGATTATTTATTACAGTATCATTTTACTGCATAACATGGCACTGCACTCAAAAGGAGTTCATTCAAAGTGAAAGTGAAAGGTGCTTGACTGATCTCCAACAGTTTCAAACTAATTTCAGTACATCTCTATGGAAAAAGATGTATTCAGCATATGGAGACATTAAAACAACACAGTCCAAGACAGTAGGCCTTACTAGACAACACAAGTAATTCACGTACATTATGGAGACTGTTCAATGAGTGTGTGCTGAGTAATCCTGAACCTTGAGGTATAGGCATAGTATGATGTCAATAATGATGATATCACTAAGATACTCATCATGACAACAATCACAACATGGATATCAAATTTGCTGTTTCTATCTACATGGTACATTTTGGAATAGGGAAGCTAAAACAGTTAAGTCTCATGATTCTGGCTATGCTAGGTTAAACTAAATATAGATGACTTCTTCACGGTGGCTAATTTACAGTATTCATATCATGACAATATGGAAAATGGGTTATGCAAACTGAATCACATGCTACAACTAACACTGTACTAAACGGCGTGAAACATGAATGTTGGCACGATATCACACTCAGTGTGTATTAATGGCACTTGCACTATTAGTTTGATTAACATTGGAGTTTACATTCAGGATAGGTTTTGCTTTTGTATTAGTAAGACAGTAGTGGGAAAATAATGAGGATTTCTTTGAATATCTCCTAATTCTATAACATCAGTCGTGCTTATTCGGCAGGTATGCAAACTTGTGCACTCCGTGGAAATAAAAATCGAAAACTAAGAAAAAGTTTCCGGGTTCGTGATTTTTCTCTTTTCCAGAGAACAAGAAACAAAAGATTAACTAACACAGATACTCTAGGCATCACAGTCTCCTTCCCGGCACAGAGAATGCCTGGTCAGACTAAAAAAATGAGATCTGTTCGAAAACTTTGCAACGACAACAGACTGCCACTTACTTTAGTCGATCACATGTGCGACATATTCGAGTATTAAACTGCAGCGCAATTAAAACTGATGGTCAACTTCCTACTTAGTCTTACAAGGGTTAACACATATATTGCTTAATGTATTGTAAACAAAATCCAGCTGAGAAACTACTGTGTACAAAGTGATAAGCAGGAAGATACGTCTGTTACCAAAGAGATATTGCTAGAGAGTTCCATCTTTTACGACTAAATAAAAGTTTAGGATATCCCCAGCCATTGTAGTTTATTTATGTATTCTCTAACGATATTTTTAAATTGCACAACTTAAGTCTTATTTTTAAAATAATTTGGTTGCTTTGATACAATTGGCATTCCAATGCACAAGAGAACTTACTTCACAAAATTTTGAACCGACTTTCCACATGCACTGAAACGCGTCAATAGCTATTCTTGCTACCAACGCCACATGCAGAAGTTAACATCGATTACCGTACCTCAGCACAATTGCAGTACTTTGTTTGAGCACGACTCCGAACAGTTTACCACAGTTCCATAAATCTTCGACTCTGCTGGAGCGCTCGGTCGCCCCGCGATCTAGCAACATCTTTTGGTACCGTTTTCACGACATATCTAAGCTCTGTAATATATTATCATGATCATAATTAGTTTCGGCCCTGTACAGTAATCTACATATTTTTTTCTTCTTCTTCCAAGTGTCTGAACTCTTGGCCTGTTATGGACTATTCCTAGTCAAGAAGCTGTCTTGCCACCTTTTCACTGGCCGACCTAGCAACCCTGCATCGTTAGGAATGGTATTATAGTAGTGTAGTGTGGATTTTGGGACCCTCTTTGAGCCCAATGGTTGCAGACATCCAGTGCAGTTGTTTTGGTAGTTCTCTACAAGGGGGTGAAAGCTATATGGGCGAAGAGGCAACAAGCCACGTAGTTCCATTCCAGACCACTAGAGGCGCTATGGGTCAAACGAAGCTGGAATTGACCAATGAGAGCTGTCTAAACTCCAATGGTGGTTGTTTTGAAATATTCTATCGTCTTGCTCTGCACTGAAGTCTGTGGTCCTCGGTTACAGTTGTCTTTGTATTTGTTTCATATTTACATACTACTCATCTTTATTATAAACGGATTTTTTACTTTAAATTCATAAAGCTCACCGTGGAATTGAAGAAATTTCCTGCTGAAAAATGTCCACAATTAATTGTAAGACATTTAATTTTTCATTAAATAATCTCGTAGCTTATAAATCAAATGTATTCTCTTCTATCGTGAATTAAGCAGTGTTTTTTCCATTTGTTTATTTAAATAACTTTGATATGTCTGTAGTAGTTTTATTTAATGAAGACGTTTATGTTTTTTCAGAATATTCAACACAACAGATCGACGTTAATAATAATAATAATAATAATAATAATAATTTTATTGTCATTCGGCCATTACAGCAATAGACAACGTCATATACATACTAAAATACAATTAATAGTTTGAAAGAAACAACAGGTTTCTTGTTAACATTATAGTATTATATTACAGTTGATAAATTCTCTTATGTCATAGAATGGGTGGAGGACTAGCCAGTCATGAATTGTTTGTTTGAATAATTGTTCAGGTAATTCTTGAACAGATTGAGGAAGTTTATTAAATAATTTGTACCCCATGATTTCGTAGCTGTTGAGTGACTTTGACAACCTGTGGTAAGGAATATAGAGGCACCTATTCCTTCTTGTATTGTGGCTGTGTACATTTTCTCTGGTTTTTGTTTCTGGTAATTTCTTCTTCGTATAAATTAGAACATAGTATATGTACAAGTTTATAACAGTCATGATTTTCTGTTCACAGAACAATGGTTTACAGTGTGCCTTATATGCAGAACCAGTAATTATCCTAATAGCTTTTTTTTGCAGTATTAATATGTCATGTACACAGCTAGAGTTCCCCCACAAAATAATTCCATATGTTATTATACTCTGAAAGAATGAAAAATAGGATGTTCTAACATTTTTCAGGAACACAATCCATAAGTCGCCTTAACAGGTAAATAACTCTAGACAATCTACCACTAATATATTGTACATGTTGACCCCACGATAATTTATCATCAATGTATACCCCCAAAAATTTGACATAACTTGGATTGTCTGACAGAAGCTTGTGTCTAAGACTACAGACCATCTGCTGTGTTTTATTTTCATTCAGCAGGAATCCATTTGCCTTGAACCAATAGGATGCTTGGTCAATTGTCTTTGCTGCACAAGTTTTAAGGCTATTGAAATCCTCACTAGCATGAAGAAATGTTGTATCATCTGCATACAACACAGTGGTGGACTTGATAAATGACGGCAGATCATTTATCATTATCAGGAAGAAAAAGGGGCCCAGCACAGATCCCTGCGGAACACCTACCTTGACTTGCTCTATACTCGACATTTCTCTCCCTACACAAACAACTTGCTTACGATTCTGAAGATATGATTTTATTAATTTAAGGCTGTTATGTCTAATGCCATAGAATTCCAGTTTTTCTAGGAGTGGCTTATGCTTTACACAGTCAAAAGCTTTGCTTAGATCACAAAATGTGAGTTGAGCATAGCCCTTATCCTCAAACACTTGATGTAAGTATTTGACTACAAAGTCTATAGCATCCACAGTAAACAACTTTTTCCTAAAACCATACTGAGATTCACTAATTATTCCTAATTTTTCAAAATAGACAGATAGCTGTTGGTAAATTACACATTCCAGTATTTTAGAAAAAGCTGGGACTATGGAGATTGGTCTGTAACTGCAAGGTGAGTCCATATCTCCCTTTTTATATATTGGAATTACCCTAGCCATTTTGAGTTCTTCGGGAAAATATCCTTCAGATATGCATTTATTTATACAGAATGTTAAGGGGTACACAATATTGTCTATTACTTTCTTTAGTAAATTACAGGATATGTCGTATATATCTACACTGTCTGAAGATTTCATCCGTTTTACAATGCTTAGGACATGACTAGGTGAGACCTCGGAGAACATAAACGTACCTGTGTCTGTTGGTGTTCTGCAAACATTTTTGGAAAGTAACTCTGATGAATTGATATCAGGTTTGATTATAGTATTTCCTACATTTTCAACAGATTTAATAAAGAAATCATTGAATTTTTGGGGACTTGTATTAATTTTTTTGCTTCTTACATCTTTAGCAACACCATTTATTAATTTCCATGCAGCTTTGCACTTATTTGTAGAATTATCAATGGTATTGAAATTATGTGCTTTTTTGGCTTCCACGATGGCTTTTTTATACTCATTCCTGCATTTTATATAGGCTAATCTAGCATGTTCTGTTTTCTGATTGCTACATATATTGTGCAACACCATAACTTGGTTTTTCATACTTGATAATTGTTTAGTGAACCATGAATTTTGTGTGTTTGTAGCCCTATTTGTAAAGCCTTTGTCAGTTAATTTGCATTTCTTTATGGGGATATTGTCATTAAATTGTGTCAGAAATGTTTTAAAAAATCTCTCAAATAATAGTTTCCCTGACAAATCAGCAGTAAGACTATAACTTGTGTCACCATGACATTGGTTGAACCAGTCTCTCTCAGCAAGAGACTTACAGAGCTGAACAATTTTGTCATCTGTGACAGGCCTGGTGATTATAACTTTTGGGACAGGCTTAGGAATATTACTATTATCAATACAGAACCTACTTGTATAGTTTAAAGATACAGAGTCATGATCTGAAAATGGAAACGCTGTAACAGCAAATGATTCTTCTGTAGTTTCAAAGTTGACAAAAATATTGTCAAGACATGCTTTATCTCTTGTGGGCCTGTTATTGATTGAGTGAAAATTGCACTGTCTTAAAAGGTTTTTCAACTCAGTCACAGTACGTTTATGTGTTGTTATATCAAAATCTGCATTCAGATCTCCACCAATTACTATGTCATAATGCAACCACCTGGTCCCTCTTAGTACATCTAACAGCATGTCCAATTTTTCTAGAAATACATTGATGATACCCTTAGGTGACCTGTAAAGGGATACTATTACTAACTTAAGACTGTCCATAACTATACCAGTGGCTTCAAAGTTCTGTTCCTCACATAAATAATCTAGGTCCAACTTAACAATGGAGCAGCTGAATGACTGATTAATATATATTGCCACACCACCTCTTATATGCAGTTTTCTACAGTAACTATTTGCTACATTATAGTTATCAAGTTTGACAACTGTAAGTACACTCTCAGTAACCCAATGTTCACTCAGACAGAAAATATCAAATTTGTTATCTAGTCCAAAACTGTTTACAATAAATTCTTTATCTATTAGTCCTTGAACATTCAGATAGCAAATTTTAAGATCATAATTGTTGTTTATTTTAGATTGAACGTTTTGGTGAGGTGTTGTGAAATTTGTTACACTACTTATCTCCTGGGCTGCTTCATCCTGCTGCCTTCCACTAAAAAATCATTTAGACGGACAGGAGGTGCTGTTTTCCGTCTACACGTAACACTTGATGCTGCTTCTCCTGCTGCAGTTCTCATTTCTCCTTTTAGAGGCACTATAGTTACTGTTGCTGGTGAAACTTCTGCTGTTGATGCTACTGTTACTTCCTTTTCCACTGCTGCTACTGATAATGCCACTGGTGACTGTGACGCTTTACATGTTTGCACAGTTGTAATTTTTTCATCATAGGGTGTATCTGCAGATGTGTCTTCCTCATATGCTGTTGGTGCACTTTTCTTTTCTGTTGCCATTGGCAGAAAACCTGTTGCAGGTAGTGCTATTTTTACATAGGCACCCACTCCTGCTGTCTTTATCACCTGGAGAATTTCTTTCGCCAGCACTTTCTTGCCTAGGTTGTTTCTGTGCAGTCCATGTTTAGTAAAATGCTCTCTTACTGAACTCGTTGCTTCAATGAAAGTTGTGTGCACAAAACCGCTACAAATCTTCCTGAATTTCCGATTTGTCGCGATGATTTCTTTGTTTACACACGAGTCTTCTGTTAAGTCGTGTCTGTAGGGAATGTTTACAACAAATACCTTCGCCTGTGAAATTTTTCCTAGCGATTCTTTCAGTGTTCTTACAGCAAGGCTGCTTTCATTTTTATAGACATCGTTTCCCCCTCCGATTATGACACAGTTGACGTCGCTTTTCACGGAACTTTCACAGTTTTTCAGCACTTCTCGTAGAGGAGCACCAGGTTTCAAAATTCCAATCACTTTATATTCGGACTGCATATCAGACATGATTGTCGCCAGTCCCTTGCCATGACTCGTCGATAATATGTATATTTCTTCCTTCTTCTTCTCTGTTTCCTTTTTTATCTCGTGTTCAGTTTTATTACAAGTTGCTCTCTCACGATTTTTTCGTTTAATAGTATTTGATGGTAACGTGTTTCTGCTGGCACTTTTTTGTTCAACAGATCTTTCCGAGCAGTTACCTGTTACACTGAGATTTTTTGTCCGTGATTCTGAGCTGTCTGCACTTAGAACATCGTATTTATTCATTAGTGGAACACGAAAAACATTGGTATTTAAGACAGGTCGAGAGATTTTCTTAGGCCTAGTATATACACACTCTAGTTTGCCTGTTTGCGTATCTGTGGGAAGGTCCATATAGTCGATCAAACTTTTCAGCATTTCTGCATATTGTCTAGCTTTACTTAAGTCACTTTGCAGTTCTTCCCTCACACTTATTTCGAGTCCAGCGTTGCACATTTCAAATGCAGTTTCAAGACCGTTGCACTCAGTTCCACAGTCACATGTAGGCCTATGTTGACCGAGATTTGCTTCCACGAAACAACAAGAATGATACCATTTATGCGCCACTACACATATTTTAACACCTTTTATCACTTTTTTTGCACATAGCATACAATTCACTGACGGTAATTTACCGGTATTCACGGAGCGATTTGCCACTACATTCATATACGCCGCCATCTACTCCTGCAAGTTCCCCGGCTGTTCATCTGGCTATTACGTGGATTCAACGGAGAAAATTTGCAACAGGTATTTCTGCAGGTTTCCAAAACAA
Organism: Schistocerca piceifrons; assembly: GCF_021461385.2. Classification (NCBI taxonomy): domain Eukaryota; kingdom Metazoa; phylum Arthropoda; class Insecta; order Orthoptera; family Acrididae; genus Schistocerca; species Schistocerca piceifrons. The sequence continues at coordinate 1,143,874,405 of NC_060138.1, forward strand.
CCCCAAGAGTTGCTTCTAAAGTGGAAGAGTGTTTGTAAACTGTCAACAGATGAGAACCGTGCTTCTTATTTTGTTTGTGAAAATCATTTTTTCGAAGAAGATTTTATGAATAGAAGTAGGCATAGGCTATACAGGGGTGTGTTTGTAAAACATTTGACAGGTGTTCCTTCTGAAATTGCCAAAATCGCTAATGAATCAGGTGACACTGCTGTTAATAGTGAATTGAGCCTACCAAGCACTAGTGGTGCTATGGCAACTGTTCATTTTACAGCTGCTAATACCAGAAGTGAAACTGGTGTTGATGAACTACAAAGCCTTAGTTGTGCTGTGGCAAGTAGTTCTTATGTAGGTGTTTGTACCAGAAGTGGATCAGGTGAAACTGGTGTTAATAGTGAATTAGACTTACCAAGCACTAGTGGTACCATGGAAAATCTTTATTATACAGGTGCCAATACCAGAAGTGAAACTGGTGTTAGAGAATTACCTGGCACTAGTTGTGCTGAGCAGAGTAATTCATTGAGTGATGCACCTCTTAAATTTTTTATCTCACCTCAAAATGAATCTGCAGATGGTGAGTACACATTCTTATCTGAAACATTTTGTAATGAGGAAAGTGAGGTTTTAGGTACAGGGGTTTCAAAAGCAGACTTAACTCCAACAAAATCAAAAATGTACAAGATTCATAGGAATACTCTGACAAGGCTATCAAAACTGAAAGCAAAGCTACATCATGAAAAATCAGAACTGAAAGCACTTAAAGATTTATATGACAGCAATACTTTCTCTGTCATAGAATCTAATTTAAACTCTGTTGCCAAAGATTTCATAAACAGGCAATTACGAAATGCTCATCGATCAGCAAATGCAAGGCGATGGTCACCCGAGGACAAAGTATTTGCTTTATCCTTATACAAACGAAGTCCCCGCCTATACAAATATTTGTCAGTTCATTTTTATCTTCCTTCTGTGAGGTATCTGAAATGTCTGTTGTCTTCTATACCTTTTAAATCAGGATTGAATACTTTGGCCATGAATGTAATGAAAGTAGAAGTTAAAGTAATGAACAATAGTGACAAATATTGTACTTTGTTGTTTGATGAAATGTCTTTAGAAAGAGTTTAACATTTTAATGTTCGGATAATAAGTTGCTGTCTCTTTAATCTAAGAATAGATGATCAATGCAGCTAGCCGCTATCTCTGTGTAATGCCTTGTCTGTATACATGTGTATCTGTTTGTCTTTAAGATCCCTTCACCTTCACACATAAGTCTATACAGTAAAGTAAGGCCCTCCCAGTTCTTGGCTGATCCATGATAAGACAGGCGAAAAATTAGACTAATGGAGGATTATCAGTATTATCTCTATTCTCATTCGCTCTCTCTCTTTCTCTCCCTTACCTATGTATAGTTTTTAATATAATATTTCCTTACGTGATATAGTGATAAAAAGAATCAGCCAAATAGAATCTTTGGTAGAGTCCATCGTCTTGGTGATTAACGGCTGGCTTGCTGTAAGAGATCTTTACATTTAGTATTACTGTTAAACACTGCAGTCAGTCGGGAGAATGAATTGTTTGGACAATTTGTTCCTTTTACGAAAGATTGCGAATTCCAGATGTGTACGAAGCCTTTTTGGACGATTTAACACAGACTCAGTGATTGCAGGCTCTCTTCGACACAGCTGAAACTTCCCCACTAATTACAGGGCCAACGTGATCAACAAATGATTCAGAAAAAAACTCATTCGTTGATTCACTCTAGAACAAAAAAGTCACAAACCCTATTTATGGAGGAAATCGTGTATTAAATCCATCTCCATTACATGTCCAGATCTCCGGTGATTCCACGCCTTAATTATTTTCCTTTTACAATCTCTTTCTCTTCAAAACAAACCGCTAGTGGTACAAACGTTAATTGGCTCGCTTTAGCGAGAAGAAAAGCAGAATAAGTATCTCTCAGAAATACGTCAATCCCTCAACAGATACTCCAGAAGCTGTCCTAGTTACCACTCTAACAACCATGGAGAATGCATATATGCATCTCTGTTATTTCAAAGAATAAATGCACTAAAAATATTTTGGCGTCGACGAGCTGTCACCGCATACATTACGAGAAAATCAGATCAGATAACTTTCCAAAGTGAATGAATGTGGATGGTTTGATTGAAAATGATTAATTGGTGCGTGGTAGAGGGTATTTGCTGTGGGAACATTACAAGAGGGTTGTATTATAATGCAAGCAAACAAGAAATTTCAGGGTTTCAAGATTTAGGGCATTTAGGGAAGTCAAATATTCATGCAAATCATGCATTAGTTTTCATGGTTAGAGGCATACATAAAAGCTGGAAGCAGGTTGTTGCTTATTATTTCACTCACAACTCAGTTTCAAGTATCACTTTAAAAAGTCTTATTACCTATGTCATAAAGCAATTGCAAGAAATAGGGCTAAAGGTAGTTCATATAGTCTGTGACCAGGGTGAAACCAACCAGGGAGCACTGAAGGAACTCTGCTGTGAGAAATCTACTGAGTCCAGTCCATTTCATTTTGTAGTCAAAGATGAACCTATTGCAGTCATTTATGATGTCCCACATCTATTAAAAAATACTAGAAATGCTGTTCTAGGAAATAAAAAATACAGTTTGGGTTTAAAAAGAGGCGAGTTTTGAATATATTCACAGGGCTTTTCTTCTGGATCAGCAGAAGATGTTTAAGACATCACCAAAACTACGTAGAAATCATTTTGAATTAATCACTAAAATTAAAGTCAAGGTAGCTGCAGCCCAGCTTAGTCATACAGTTGCTGCAGTTATTGAAACTTATGTGGCATTTAATATCTTACCTGCTGAGGCAATATACACTGCAGAATTTGTTGAGAAGATGGATTGTTTATTTTATTCACTGAACAGTTCCTATTGTTATCCACAAGATGGCAAGTCTTATAAGTGTGCCCTCTCTGCATAGTCCCCACATATTGAAATCTGGTACAGTCTGTTACAGGAAATGGAAGATTGGAAAGTGTTGGAGCTAGGCACAGGGAGAGGTAAGACAAATATGTTCAGTTTCATAAGTGGGTGGCAAACTACAATAAGATCACTGATGTTCTACATCTACATCTACATCTACATCGATACTCCGCAAGCCACCCAACGGTGTGTGGCGGAGGGCACTTTACGTGCCACTGTCATTACCTCCCTTTCCTGTTCCAGTCGCGTATGGTTCGCGGGAAGAACGACTGTCTGAAAGCCTCCGTGCGCGCTCTAATCTCTCTAATTTTACATTCGTGATCTCCTCGGGAGGTATAAGTAGGGGGAAGCAATATATTCGATACCTCATCCAGAAACGCACCCTCTCGAAACCTGGACAGCAAGCTACACCGCGATGCAGAGCGCCTCTCTTGCAGAGTCTGCCACTTGAGTTTATTAAACATCTCCGTAACGCTATCACGGTTACCAAATAACCCGGTGACGAAACGCGCCGCTCTTCTTTGGATCTTTTCTATCTCCTCCGTCAACCCGACCTGGTACGGATCCCACACTGATGAGCAATACTCAAGTATAGGTCGAACGAGTGTTTTGTAAGCCACCTCCTTTGTTGATGGACTACATTTTCTAAGCACTCTCCCAATGAATCTCAACCTGGTACCCGCCCTACCAACAATCAATTTTATATGATCATTCCACTTCAAATCGTTCCGTACGCATACTCCCAGATATTTTACAGAAGTAACTGCTACCAGTGTTTGTTCCGCTATCATATAATCATACAATAAAGGATCCTTCTTTCTATGTATTCGCAATACATTACATTTGTCTATGTTAAGGGTCAGTTGCCACTCCCTGCACCAAGTGCCTATCCGCTGCAGATCTTCCTGTATTTCGCTACAATTTTCTAATGCAGATTAAAAAAAAAATGGCTTTAATTTTTTAAGCATGAGGGCTTTCAATCAAGACCCAGTGGAGAATGTATTTTGTTGTGTGAGGCAGCATGGTGTTGCAAACACCAACCCAACTTGCTTTCAGTTCAAAGCAGCATTGAAAACAGTTATAGCCAATAACATGTCCTTACCTACAAAGTCACTAGGTAATTGTGAGGATGATAGATGCATGCTATTAAGCAATTTAAGGCAATTTTTGGGAGCTAGTGATGACAACTTTCTTGACTCCACAACAGACCATTCCATTATAGATCGAAGTGCTTTATATTGTGCCCTTGCTGATAATGAAGCTTCTGCTGGTAGTGGTGGGGCTGATGTAAGAAATGACAGACAAGCACTAGCATATGTAGCTGGTTACATTCTACGAAAGATGGGTGTAACATTTGAAACCAACAGTAGTGGCTGTAAAACAACTCTGTTCTCACCAACACCCACAGAACATCATTTATTTACAAGTTTCAAAGAATATGATGCTTTAAACCCAAAATTATTGTATTCTAGTGACAGCTTAATGTCCTTTGTAGCAAATGTTCATAGTCAGTTGTATGCATTCTTAGATAAATGTGGACACCAGAAACAATTGCAAAATACATTCTATTCATTCTTTAAGTTTCCAGAGGAAATAACATTTTGCAAGGCCCATTTTTCTGAACAGTATATTTTAAGACAATGTGTACCTCTATTGATTTACAAGTATGTGAAAGATTGGAAACACACCATCAGTAATAAAAGACTTGATATTGTTAAAGATAAATTCAGTAAACGGTTTAAAGCTTTATAACAGTTAAAAGAAAATTTTTCGTGTGTGCTTGAGAAATAAAAAGTAAGTTTTGTTTTCATTTCACTGTTTTTATCCACTTTTCCTGCATTTGGTACTTGGTATTGATGTTTTCTTTTTTGTGTTGAAGCATTACAGTAGTAAGATGTAGGAACCTTTTTAAGAAATTAATGGTTAATAGTGCAAGTGAGCTGGGCAGTTACTCAGAACTTATAACTGTAACAAATTTTAGAATTCTTCATTAATTAATACTGTGATAAATATTTCTTAATTCAACCTCTTAAACTGCTGCTTATTCTCTTAATAATAGGCTTTTTTTCTCTATTGATCCAGCAGCTTGTATGACGTAAAAATTATGACATTATTCAGGAATATTTGTAGACCAGTTTAGCTGCTACAATGTTATTTTTCTTTTGCTTCAATTATTTACACTACAAGCTTGTTTCTACTTACTCTCAGTTTCAAGTGTTGCATTTGGTTCTCATGAGCAATAAAACTTGCTGGAGCTTTTACATGTTGATAGAAAACAGTATAAGCATGTCAATTTAAAAGTCTATTTTCGACGTTTGCGCCTGACAGTCGCTGCTCCTATCATGTTTTCTTGTCTGTCAGACGCAAACGTCAAGAATAGACTGAAATTATTACTGAATAAGTTTCTCTCTGCTGTAGTACAGTGTGCTATAGCTGTGTTTCAATTATTTTATTGTGATGCCAGCCAAAAAATTACATAGCACACCCAGAAAAATAAGGTAATAGAATTAAAAAAAAAATAAAAACCTACAACGTAAGTATACTAGGGGGAGAGGGGGTTGCAACTCGCAATGTTTTCTTATTTTAGTTCATCTCCATACTACTTGACGCGCTGCTGTCGGTCTGTGTTTCGCACTTTTAACACGGGAGTTGCGTTTGTCTTTTTTCGTGTTCTGTGGTTCTCTATATAATGTGTGACGCATTCCATTGTGGCCAACTAAAATGGACAATCGATATGAAGCAACTGCAAGTATAGAGTCACAAGTTATCTGTGATATAAAAACGAGATTTGTCTTTGTTTTGGACAATATGACTTATGTTCTTATATTATTTGGTAACTGCTGTGGAGTTGCGTTTCTATTGTTTTCTTTGTATCAGTAGTCTGTGTGTAGTGATTAAATGCAAAAAACGTTGACTACTATCATAGCCGTAATTCCAACAAATGGAGGAAGAGTTTCCTCCTAAATAGCAAAGAGCATCGTATTCAATCGAGCGCACAACACAGTGGATCCCAACACAACAACGGCTGTGAAGATGGAGTCCCAGGACCCACCGTCAGCAACGCTATGCTGCAGACACCTGGCCTGAGTAGCAGCACAGGTTCAAACAATGGCGACAAAATTACAACACAAAAATTCCGTCTTTCTGGCCTACTAGGGTGCAATTTAGTTTAACACAAGTGGAACCCATTTTTCTATTATGTGGACTCATATCTGATATGAGCAGCTTACATATAGGCCTATTATGTCACAGTTGGAGTTAAATGTGATAAAAACAATTGGATGATGTTTTACATCCAAAATCTTATGCTGTGTTTATAGAAGCTGTACTCCAGCGTTTTGTGCTAGTGCCAGAATCGAGATTACAAAAGACTGTTGAGAGTGAAGCGTGTGCCAATGATTCCACTTTTCAAGTGCTTTCACATGTTATGCACCATGGTGGGTAACGAACTGCCACCAGAACAGTCTTCAAAAATTTTCCAGCTTCAAAGACTGCCACAAAACATGTGTGCTTATCTTTGTGTTTTTATGGATCTCTCGCTGTGAATGAGGTTATGGCAGAAGGCCGGTCTATGCTTTAAGACTACAGCTACAGTAGGGAGCCCTGGCGTGCACTTTGCAGCATCACAGGCACAAGGCCCACAGGCAGACCCATCTATGGAAAAACTGATGAACGAACTAGCTAGACTAAATGCTAGGCTGAAGAAATATGCCAATAACAATGGGGTTAGAGGCAAGAACAACCAGCGTCGCTGAAAGTGGTGTTGGTACCTCATGCGTTTTGCTAGCACAGCAGGGCGGTTCACAGACCCCTGCCTGCACCCAGTGGGAGTGATGGATGCCAGTAGATCCGCAAACTCGTCCATGTTTTTCACAGTGTCTAAAAGGCGGAAAGAATGCAATGGTGTCAGCTGTTACAGACTCCACTTGATTACACAGGCCAAAGAAAATTTTTTTTGAAAAACTTTTTTTTTACTTTGTTAGCTGATCTTTCTAGATTTTTATGAGCTGAATCCAAACCTAGTCTTAATTTTTTTGTATCATCCATAGTTTTCGAGCAATATGCTTTTTATTATATAGTACAAAAGTCCTATCCTATAGAGTAAATGGGGAAATTACTGAAATACTTTGTTACAACAAGCTACTTAAAACAATGATATGTGTTAATAGAGGCTTCACTTGTCAGCTGGAATTGGTTTGTATTTTCTTTCTCTTGTTTCTTTGAAACTTCTTGTGTAGCTTTTTCTATGATGAATCGCTTGCTGAACTTCTTGATGCAGTGACCAACAGTACTCCCCCACCATGTTGGTGTTCCAGCGACCTTGGTAGCGTTTTTCCATCACTTTAATGTGCTAGTGAAAACGCTCTCCTTGCTCTTCACTAACATCTCCCATATTGTCTGGGAAGTAATCAAGGTGACTGTTCAAAAAGTGAACTTTCAGTCTCATTAAACACCATAAGTTTTAATCTTCTTTAACATTGTAGCTATAATAGAAACATATTCTGGGTCTTTTTCAAGTCCTAAGAACTTTGTAACGACTTGCTTGAATGATACCCATACTTCGTTCTCATTTAAGGTCATTGTGGATTCAAAGTTAACATCAGACATCAATTTTCTAATTTCAGGTCCAACAAACACGCCTGCTTTTAGTTTAGCTTCTGAAAAGTGTGAAAACTTCTGGCAGAGATACTTAAAACATGGTCCATCTTTAGGAAAAGTCTTTACAAACTGTTTCATTAGGCCTAACTTTATATGTAGAGGTGGTAGCAGTATGTTTTTTGAATCTACAAGGTTTCTGCGTAGAATGTTCTTCTCACCAGGTTTTAAAAACTCCCTCACAGGCCAGTTCTTTCTGCACCAGTGTTAATTCCTAGCTCTACAGTCCGATTCACACAAGAAACATGGAAATTTGGTAACGCCACCTTGCCGACCAAGGAGCATGCGTGTTATGTTTAGATCGCCACATATCATCCAACCATGAGCAGAATACCCTATTTTATTTAGCACTATTTCTAGGTTTTCATAGCTTTCTTTCATATGTACACAATGTCCAACAGGTATAGATGCATACATGTTACCATTGTGTAATAAAATAGCCTTTAAACTAGTTTTGGATGAATCAATAAACAGCCTCCAGTCTTCCTTTTTGTATTCAATACCAAACACATTCATCAGACCAGGAATGTCTGAACAGTACACTAAATCGCCTTCTTGTTGAAAAAACTTGGAAAACTGCTGCTCTCTCTTTCTATACATGTATATACTGGTTACAACTACCAATAAGTTATTTTCTTTTAATCTAGAGCCAAGCAATTCAGCTTCTTCTTTCGTTAAGCCCAGATCCCTAACCAAATTGTTAATTTCGGTCTGAGTAAACAATTTGGGCTCTAGATTTTCTGTATTACAGTGGAAGTCATCATCATCTGGTTCATGTAAATCTGGCTGTACATCAGAAAATACTTCTGTCGGAGTAGAATTTAAATCATCTGGTAGTTCAGGAACCGTCAAATCTACACCATGCCCCACTGGCCGGATGACTGGGAGAACTGATAGAGGCACTCAAGGTACCCTCCGTCACACACCGTCAGGTGACTTGCGGAGTATGGATGTAGATGCAGATGTAGATGGCGAATGGGCGAATGGAAGGTTTGGGTAGCTTATTACCTTCTTGTTTTTTGAACTATGACCAGTAATATCAACACTGCAAAAGTAGCAATCATTGGAATTACTTCTTGGTTCCTTCCATATCATAGGAACAGCAAATATAAAGGCTATTTTTCTCCGTTTTGGACTATTTTCTCAGATCTTCGACACACACCTTCAACACATACCTTATGCAGCACCCAAGATTTATCTTGATCACCAAGTTTAGACCCAAAGTATGATAGATAAACCTTTTTCACAAAGTCTGTAATGTTTCTTTGGAGTTTTTTAATCACAAATTCACCACAAACACAAAAAAAAAAAAAACTGTCAGCAGAGTTTTTACAACCACAATTAGACGTTGCACTGAGCACATGTACAGGAAACGGGAAAGTGGGGTTAAGTTGACAGTAAACAAACCACCATCTGTTAACACAAAAACAGAATTGATCTTTTTTGCCAGCAAATGTTTTTCAGCAGTGCTACCAACGTCATCTAATTCTTTAAAATTATTTTAATTACATAAAAGCTGTTAAATTCTTTAAAAATTGCTTCATTTAATCAATTTAACTGTAAAATGTGAAGAAATGGTGGTTGGTACAGTTCTTTAAGTATCATATTTGGATTTCCCACCCTAAAAAACATAAGAATATGGTATTTTCAGCAAAAAAGTTTTTCCATTGTTGGCCTGTGTTATTTGCTGAAGACAGAAAGTCTGGTGCACTTTTCCTGGTAGACACTGGTCTGGGAATCAGCGTTTATAAAAAAATAACGAATGATTCTTGCAAAAATGAAGATGTTCCTTTTCTCATAACTGCCAACAACTCCGCAATCAGAAAATATCAGAAGAAACCACTAACTACAGAACTGAACGAGGACTTCCACACTATATGGACATTTGTTATTATCGAAATGACTGGGCCAATTTTAGGAGCTCATTTTCTCCAAAATTTTTCAACTGTACCATATTTAGTGCATTCATGGCTAGTGATAATTACTTTCTTTCTGAAACTTACTATTGTGTTGCACTGCGTACTGTGCGACCAGCCAGTTTCGCTAGCACAAAGATTTCTAGGCTACCAGCGTTTTCTGCATCAGTTTTAGAGGAGTCAAGATCACTACCACGTGAATGCAAAGTGCACATGTGTGCATTACATGAGAAGACACCAAACCCTTATCTGCACAAAACAATCGAGCATTTGGAGGTGAGAGAGATGTGCAAGGTACTTGAAGCACAAATTTCTGCGGTACAAGGGGTATGCTTGGTGGGTAGGTCCACCACACATGAATTACAGGACGAAAATGTTTAACAGTAAAGAAAAATTCCCACACTGCAAAAAGACTTGGGTTGCACACATGAATAACTACAGCAACAAGTGGCAGCTGAGCATCTTCCCCTCCTATTTCTCCAAGGCTGCCTGTATGTCGGGAACTAACAAATCTGGTACTGGCCAAGAGCAACAAAAGTTATTCCACTCAACATCTTATTAGGACAACACTGGATCAGCTGGTGGCTTTCAGATCTCAACACTTACCTTTCCATAAATTATCTGCAAAAAAGAAACGGAGATTTGATAACATGATTGCTGACGGAACTGTATCACCATCACCATCACATATTGCATCGGTGACTCCATTGCAAATGGTAAAAAAGAAAAATGGATCATTGAGAAACTGCAGAGACTACAGATATATAAATGCATCCACTATTCCAAATCGGTACATAGTGCCTTACGTAGTTGGCTTTCATGGTAAATGCAATAAAGTGTTGACTACAATTATAGTCATGTGATGACAAGTGGAAGAAGAGGCCCTAGAATAGACAATCGATATGGAGTGAGTGCAAGCATAAATTCATGACTTATCTGTGATGTGAAAACGAGATTTATCTTTGTACTGAACTATATGACTTGTGTTCTTGTATTCTTTGGTAACTATTATGGTATTGTGTTCCTATTGTGTGCATTGTGTCAGTATTCTACGTATAGTGAGTAAATGGAATAAAGTGTTGACTACTATCGTAGCTGTGTGTATAACAAGTTCAAAAAGAATTACCCTAAACCATTTTAAGTTCCTTCAACACATCTTCGTAGCTTCTGTGATCCCATTTGGTTTTGATGTAGCCAGTTGTTCATCTCAAGAATTTCATTTCACGGGCTATTAGTTTTTTTCGCATCTTTTGCCTTTATTGTCCAGTCTTCGCTACCATAGCATAGCAGAGGTCTTGCTGAGGATTATGCTGAGCATATTATAGTATGCTTCTGTACTAGGGAAGAGTCAGTACATTCTTAATGGGTTTCATTGTTTTTTTATACCTGGTGGCTTTTTCAGCTTGGTCTATTTCTTCCAGAAAGGATAATGTATAGCCGAAATATGTGAAAGTTTTCACTCATTCGAAATTTTATTTTTCAGATATTTCTTGCTTTGTACTGCGTATTTTCCACAGAAGGCCAAAGTTTTTGTTTTCTCAGAGTTGAGGCCCATGCTGTATTTCTCATATACAATTTATAAGTCGTGTACAGAATGCTGCAGGTCATCCTATGAAATACTACAAAAGCCAAATCACCTACAAGAAGAAAAGCATCTAGCTTTGTGTTGATTTGAATGAATCCATGTGGCATTGTCATTTTGGGTGATTTTATTCGTATTAATAATAAATAACAGTGTGGAATGGCCATATCCCTGAAGTAATCTAACAAGGATTCTGCCCTACTCAGATAATTTGTCCTCTTTCTTGATACTAATTTACTTTATTCTGTAAATTTTGTATATACACGCCTGGAAATTGAAATAAGAACACCGTGAATTCATTGTCCCAGGAAGGGGAAACTTTATTGACACATTCCTGGGGTCAGATACATCACATGATCACACTGACAGAACCACAGGCACATAGACACAGGCAACAGAGCATGCACAATGTCGGCACTGGTACAGTGTATATCCACCTTTCGCAGCAATGCAGGCTGCTATTCTCCCATGGAGACGATCGTAGAGATGCTGGATGTAGTCCTGTGGAACGGCTTGCCATGCCATTTCCACCTGGCGCCTCAGTTGGACCAGCGTTCGTGCTGGACGTGCAGACCGCGTGAGACGACGCTTCATCCAGTCCCAAACATGCTCAATGGGGGACAGATCCGGAGATCTTGCTGGCCAGGGTAGTTGACTTACACCTTCTAGAGCACGTTGGGTGGCACGGGATACATGCGGATGTGCATTGTCCTGTTGGAACAGCAAGTTCCCTTGCCGGTCTAGGAATGGTAGAACGGTGGGTTCGATGACGGTTTGGATGTACCGTGCACTATTCAGTGTCCCCTCGACGATCACCAGTGGTGTACGGCCAGTGTAGGAGATCGCTCTCCACACCATGATGCCGGGTGTTGGCCCTGTGTGCCTCGGTCGTATGCAGTCCTGATTGTGGCGCTCACCTGCACGGCGCCAAACACGCATACGACCATCATTGGCACCAAGGCAGAAGCGACTCTCATCGCTGAAGACGACACGTCTCCATTCGTCCCTCCATTCACGCCTGTCGCGACACCACTGGAGGCGGGCTGCACGATGTTGGGGCGTGAGCGGAAGGCGGCCTAACGGTGTGCGGGACCGTAGCCCAGCTTCATGGAGACGGTTGCGAATGGTCCTCGCCGATACCCCAGGAGCAACAGTGTCCCTAATTTGCTGGGAAGTGGCGGTGCGGTCCCCTACGGCACTGCGTAGGATCCTACGGTCTTGGCGTGCATCCGTGCGTCGCTGCGGTCCGGTCCCAGGTCGACGGGCACGTGCACCTTCCACCGACCACTGGCGACAACATCTATGTACTGTGGAGACCTCACGCCCCACGTGTTGAGCAATTCGGCGGTACGTCCACCCGGCCTCCCGCATGCCCACTATACGCCCTCGCTCAAAGTCCGTCAACTGCACATACGGTTCACGTCCACGCTGTCGCGGCATGCTACCAGTGTTAAAGACTGCGATGGAGCTCCGTATGCCACGGCAAACTGGCTGACACTGACGGCGGCGGTGCACAAATGCTGCGCAGCTAGCGCCATTCGACGGCCAACACCGCGGTTCCTGGTGTGTCCGCTGTGCCGTGCGTGTGATCATTGCTTGTACAGCCCTCTCGCAGTGTCCGGAGCAAGTATGGTGGGTCTGACACACCGGTGTCAATGTGTTCTTTTTTCCATTTCCAGGAGTGTATTTTCTATAAGTCGCTGGAGAAGATGATGTATACAATTTATTTTCGATGATACTGGCAAAAATTTTGTATCCTGAGTTCAGTAAGCTTATTTCTTGGTAATTATTACAATTTTTCAGGTCTTCATTTTTTAAAGATAGGAATGACAAATGACTTCATAACTCTCAGATAGATCATCCCCTGACCGGATCATATTTAAGAAGTTTAGGAACATGTCTATGAGTGACTTATGTGAATATTTAAAAATATCGACATTAATTGAATCTTCTCCTGGGTTTTATTACTTTTTATTTTGTTTAATACCTTGTAAGTCCACATTTAGAGATGGATTCTCTTGATTTGTTTCCTGAGTGTTGAAATGTGAGAGACTTTGACATTTGAGGCCATAGATTCTGAAAGTACTGCAACCATTTAGGTAAAGGGGGGTGGAACGTGGTCTACAGTATCATCTATGATGCAGTTCATGAGGAAAAAAGGAACTAATAAATTAAACAACAGATCGAAATCAAGATTCAGTCTAACTCTTGAGGAATCATTTGCATCACAATCTTGTGATATCCGTTGGTACCTTCTGTTTGGTAGCTCTTACCACTGCAATTTATTCTCATGACAGTAATTACATTCAGTTTAATATTATCACAAAAAACTTTAATCAAATCCGAATCTGAAGGCAGGGTCATCAGTGAAATACAAAATTAGCACTGGAAGCACATTTATTACTGACACCAACATACAGCCCAAACAGAACTTTCCTCCTGCACAGAGAATGCAGCACAACAGCTCTCAAACATAAATTCTTCACTTAATTAATTAAAACAATGTCTGGTTTCATAATTTATACCACTACGCAGAAGTATACATGAGCCTCTATGTGGCTCGTTTCTTTCCCAAAAGCTACTTACTAACCTGAAACTCCATTTTGTTTAAAATTTTAGTTGTATCTTCACTAAAAAAGTTGGAGTGATAAGGGACCCCTCATACATAAAGATAAGGCTCTGACAGGTGACAAGGACATAAGCATCCTGTCTGATCATCTGCATCCATTCATGTGCATTGTGCATTTCGACGGACTAGGGCAATTCCAACAGGTCAACGTGACACAGAATTGCTATAGAGTGGCTCCTGGAACACTCTTCTGAGCTTAAACACTTCTATTGGCCACCAAACTCCCCAGACATGAACGTTATTGAGCATATCTGGGATGTCTTGCAACATGCTGTTCAGAAGGGTCTACACACCCTTGTACTCTTATGGATTTATGGTCAGCCCTATAGGATTCATGGTGTCAGTTCCCTCCAGCACTTCTTAGTTGAGTCCATGCCATGTCATGTTGCAGCACTTCTGTGTGCTTGTGGGTGCCCTACCTGATATTAGGCAGGTGTAAAAGTTTCTTTGACTCTTCAGTGAGTTTTCAAATACTAGCTGTCACCTGTGGCTGTGCTAAAACGTCAGTAATTGTGTTATGATGAGTGATGGTGAGTAAATAAGTGAATACATGTGCATTAACATCAGCTACCAACATATGTCTGCCTGTTTGGATAAGCATAGCTCATGATATGCTTGCCACTCCCCCCCCCCCCCCCCCCCTGCATAGAGAGTGACACGAGCAGGAGTGTGCATCTATGCATTGTGCTACTGAAATAATGTGGAAGTATGGATTAAACACATTGAGAGTAAATACTCACTATGTTAACTATGTGCTGCAGTTATGTATAGATGAAATGTGTAAAATGCTGTATCAGACTCCTAAGAGTGTCTTATCTGTTTGGACCTCAAATTCTGATGTGTTTCCAAGGATAAAGGCATGTATACTGCAGATAAATACAATTAAAAGGTGTTCGTCATATACCTTTGATGTATATGTCTGTCAGTTACATAGGGCATTTGCAGTCAGGTATAACAAACGGTGTTCTGTCTGCCATCAGGATGGGTGCACGTGCTTCGTTAGTTTGAGGATGTATATGGTTCACTGTCTGCAGGTGACGAAGAAATTGAAGAAATATATGATGATATAAAAGAAACTATTCAGATAGTGAAGGGAGACGAAAATTTAATAGTCATGGGTGACTGGAATTCGATAGTAGGAAAAGGAAGAGAAGGAAACGCAGTAGGTGAATATGGATTGGGGGTAAGAAATGAAAGAGGAAGCCGCCTAGTAGAATTTTGCACAGAGTGTAACTTAATCATAGCTAGAATCATAAAAGAAGGTTGTATACATGGAAGAAGCCTGGAGATACTGACAGGTTTCAGATAGATTATATAATGGTAAGACAGAGATTTAGGAACCAGGTTTTAAATTGTAAGACATTTCCAGGGGCAGATGTGGACTCTGACCACAATCTACTGGTTATGACCGGTAGATTAAAGCTGAAGAAACTGCAAAAAGGTGGGAATTTAAGGAGATGGGACCTGGATAAACTGACTAAACCAGAGGTTGTACAGAGTTTCAGGGAGAGTATAAGGGAAAAATTGACAGGAATGGGGAAAAGAAATACAGTAGAAGAAGAATGGGTAGCTTTGAGGGATGAAGAAGTGAAGACAGAAGAGGATTAAGTAGGTAAAAAGACGAGGGCTAGTAGAAATCCTTGGACAACAGAAGAAATATTGAATTTAATTGATGAAAGGAGAAAATATAAAAATGCAATAAATGAAGCAGGTAAAAAGGAATACAAACGTCTCAAAAATGAGATCGACAGGAAGTGCAAAGTGGCTAAGCAGGGATGGCTAGAGGACAATATTAACTGGAATACTCTCTTTCAAATTCTAAAGGTGGCAGGGGTAAACTACAGGGAGTGAAAGGCTATTTACAATTTGTACAGAAACCAGATGGCAGTTATAACAGTCGAGTAGCATGAAAGGCAAGCAGTGGTTGGGAAGGGAGTGAGACAGGGTTGTAGCCTCTCCCCGATGTTATTCAATCTGTATATTGAGCAAGCAGTAAAGGAAACAAAAGAAAAATTTGGAGTAGGTATTAAAATCCATGGAGAAGAAATAAAAACTTTGAGGTTCGCCTATGACATTGTAATTCTGTCAGAGACAGCAAAGGACTTATAAGAGCAGTTGAACGGAATGGACAGTGTCTTTAAAGGAGAATATAAGATGAACATCAACAAAAGCAAAACGAGGATAATGGAATGTAGTCGAAATACGTCTGGTGATGCTGAGGGAATTAGATTAGGAAATGAGACACTTAAAGTAGTAAAGGAGTTTTGCTATTTGGGAAGCAAAATAACTGATAATGTTCGAAGTAGAGAGGATGTAAAATGTATACTGGCAGTGGCAAGGAAAGCGTTTCTGAAGAAGAATTTGTTAACATCGAGTACAGATTTAAGTGTCAGGAAGTTGTTCCTGAAAGTATTTGTATGGAGTGTAGCCATGTATGGAAGTGAAATGTGGACGAAAAATAGTTTGGACAAGAAGAGAATAGAAGCTTTCGAAATGTGGTGGTACAGAAGGATCCTGAGGATTAGATGGGTAGATCACAATAACTAATGAGGAGGTATTGAATAGGATTGGGGAGAAGAGGAGATTGTGGCACAACTTGACTAGAAGAAGGGGTCGGTTGGTAGGACATGTTCTGAGGCATCAAGGGATCACCAATTCAGTATTGGAGGGCAGTGTGAAGGGTAAAAATCGTAGAGGGAGACCAAGAGATGAATACACTAAGCAGATTCAGAAGGATGTAGGTTGCAGTAGGTACTATGAGATGCAGAAGCTTGCACTGGATTGAGTAGCATGGAGAGCTGCATCAAACTAATCTCAGGACTGAAGACCACAACAACAACAACAACAACATGGTTCACTGTAATGACCCACCTGCTAGTGACTATGTTAACTGTGCTGCTGTAGTTACATACAGAAATGTGAAAAAAGTTGTATCGAACTCCCAAAAAGAAACTTCTTCTATGTTGAGACTTGAGACACTGATGTATTACATTTTTCTAATTTCCACCAAGGAGCTTACATTGGCTAGTGAGATGTATATTGATAATTGTTTTTTATGTGTAATAGATAAAGAACTATGAAGAGCCAACAGTTTACCAGAGGCAGTGGATAAAATAGGTCTGAAATGTGTAAAGTCCGTGTACAGTATTATTCTCGAGATTTTCATAGATTTGAAATAGATAAGCACTAAACATGTGAAATCATTGTATTATTCCCAGCTCATACCCTAAATATTTACTCCTTCCACACCTCTTCATATCAGACTCCATCTAGCATAGTGGTCATATGGCGTGGAGTATTATTAAACTATGCTTGAAAAACATATGATTCACTTAGCTCTGGAAACCTGGAAGAATCCATTGTAGCTCTGGTTTGCCAACTTGTTCAGTCTGCTGACAATCCTTGGGCACCATATGGAGTGTAGTGTGAGTCTGTCATGGCTACCTGCATCCCTATGTAAATAAGTGGCTACTGTTGATCACTATTCCATGTTATCATGAGGAAATGTGTGTCACCTTTGTTATGTGATCTTGGAGCAGGATTTTGTAGGGATCAGTGAGCACAAAGCTGTGTTTAAATATGACACTATCCTATGATGCAGTGACTAACATGTGCAGTTTTACTTATTTTTCTATAAACTATGTGGAAACTCCAGCACTAATTATGATTAAATAGCTGACATTTGCCATCAACAGAGAGATAATATGAAAGAATTTCATCGTGACTTCAGTGGAGCCATATGACAGTCAAAACATGTTGCTTGAACCCTATGTAACACCCTGATACACATCATCCTGAGTAAAGGGCATGGTATTATGCTTTTTAGAGTCACATCTGTTCCCAAGGAAATATGATGAGGTGTACAATAGAATTAAACCCATGTTTCAAGTTTTAAAGAAAATATTTATTACAATTTTTTTGAGTTTCATGTCTAATACAGGTAGCAACAACTCTTCCGTTATACTGCAACTTTAAAACATGGCCATTCTATTTTGTTCTGCAGCAACTTCAATCGCTATGCAGCAATATTTCATGAAAAATTGTTTTTGTATGCTTTGAATTTCACATATATTGTATTCAACCCTATTAGAGTATCTATGCCATTCTGTATTCAGGTTCTGATGTATGCACTTGTACAGTTACCTAACTCAATGTTATCATCATGAACTTTACACTCCAACATATGCTTTACAACACCATTGAAAAGGGTTGTAACATGGACTTTCCATTGACTTAGCCTGTCTACTGCAATAAAAATTACATGCTGCAAACCGTGTACATTCACAACACTTTGACACTTTAGAAATACATTCTGCAATGATTCTTGAATTGATAATTTTAATGTAACAGCACCAAAAACATTGAGAGCAGAGCCATATGAGAGTTAAGACCAGTTGCTTGAATGCTTTGTGTCCACATTGACTAATGATGCACTGACACTGCTGCTGCTGTTGTCAACAATGCGAATGTTGAGGTGACATGGACCAACCCTCCATATATGTTAGATTTCTCCACAGTTACTCCAACTCTATTTGATTGAGCCTCATTTTCATAACCCGCTGTACATTCTCTGCTTCTACTATAACTTTGAACTTAGCGCTGCCCCAAAATTAACACTTTTTGACCTGTTGGTGGTCATTTTTGGTACATCACAAAATCACTTTTACTGCTAACTAGATGGGTGTTGACAGGCTTGTGTATTCCCACCCTCCTCTCTTCCACCAGTCGCTTTCTATCAGTCATAATAGTTTATTATGCAACAGCCTATGAACTGTCTGACACCACCTTTTTTATATGCATCCATGTATTTATCATACGATTCAGTGCTTCCTAGGGCCTTTTGTGTGTATTTTATAGGTAGGGCTATTGTTCAGTTTAGTTTGCCCAAAAAATGTTCTTCTTTGTAAATATATACAGAATATTCTGGGATTTTGTACATTCTCGTGATTGTTAATAGATTGTTGTCATTAACGAAAATATGTACATACGCTAAATTAAATATCAGATCAGGAAATTGAAGTAATAAATGTTGAGCAACAAATAACTAACACCTCTAATTACCATAATTGCAATTTGTAAATTCGCTAACACTGAAACATCATTACGATTCAAATGAAAATGACAGTCATTATCCAATGATGTAGTTTCATTCGTTATTCATTTTTATGTAATTCATTGTAATTAATGATGCTTTTAAATTACTCAGATATTTACCTCTTGTTGTTGCACCACCCAAATTTACGAAATTTCGGTATTTGAGAAAACATGTGTATTTAATTTATGTAAACTGGCGAAGCACGATTTGTACACATTGAACAAATGTTAGCAATAAAATCCATACAGTCACTAATTACGAAATTGAAGTAAATTCGAAGTAATTGTTGAAATCAGATTGTGAATTAATTTTTACACATAAAACCAAGACGATGATAAAAATATTATGTTATTTGACATTATATTTTATAACCTGTACAAATGTAACAGCAGTTAGTTTAGATGAAATTGTTTTTAACTGTAAGTTACATTTTGTAATAAATTAAAGTGGTAGAGATGGTTAAAATTGTATTTAAAGTGACACAGTTTTATTTACTTCAGGAATCAGTGGAGTACAGTTCAGTTTAGCTCAGTTTCGTCAGTTGTTTTGCCCTTATGTCAGTTCTGTCGATCAGCTGATGTCAATAAATAATTTGTCAAGCTTGAAATTTTCGTGGTGTTCTCATTATTCGCAGCATCCACAACATCGATGAACTACAGAGCAGTGCAAGTTAAGTAGTAACGTTTAAAGATCGTTACAAGTTCACATTTGCCTGGTGTGGTCAGGAAGGCTACTATTTGAAACCTGTCAGTCCAGAGTGGGCAGGTTGGATAGTATAGTGGGGAGGGGTACTGCTTTGAATTTCCATGATGCAGTCACAGGAAAAAAACAGAATTGGAACTAGGCCCATGAACTGCTTGTATAAGCAAGGGAAAGAGTTGGATGGTGGCAATGCTATGCAAACAATAAATAAACAGTAAAGTTGTCATGGTTTTTTTTTACTTCAGTTCGGGTGGGCAAAGTATGTTGTCCAACATTTTATCTTAACACACAAAATTTGTCCACAGATGATGCAGTTGTCTATAAGAAGAATATAGCATGGCTTGTAGAGTACCAAATTGCAGAGAAACAGAGGACTGGTACAGAGAGACTTTGTGTTGGCACTGGATGGTGTATGTAGGGGAAGAAATCCAGTCTTGCTCGACTACACCACCACTGGAAACAGCAGTTACCATAAAATACATAGAAATAGCCAACCTAAAGTGGAATGGGTATGTAAGAAAGAAGCAGATACTGGGCTGAGCGAAATGTAATTCATCCACAAAAGGTGTAGTTTCCTAACTACTACTGCTGATAAAATCGAGTTAAATGATTCCATCCTGCCCACTCTGGACTGACAGGTTTCAAATTGTAGTGAAGTAGCTACAAGTGGCTGCTAGGATTGTATTAGGTAGATATACTTCAACCTCTCTCTTTAGTAGGTCTGCCAGATGGTCTAAGTGTTCTGGTACCACAGTGCATATAGAAGTATGCATTAGTTTACATCATGCTATTCCTCAGTTCTTAAGAAAAAGAACCAATGTATCAAACAAACTTAAACCATACCCAATTAAAGAAATTACATCTTTAAGCACTATTAATGTGTTATTTCTACGAAAAGAGAAAACTGGAAAAGCGAGAGAACGAATTAAAAACGAACAAAAACTTACATGGTGAAGACAAGTGTCAAAATAGAATAACGTAAATTGAAACTAAAGAAGGAGGAAGCCATTGCAGACGTGCAACTGAGGCTCACTTATTACTTTAAACATAGTGTATGGAAAAATGTGGATGGAAAATATTAAGATATCAGTGTTTAGTGTCAATGCCAGTGGTAAGTGATAATATTTTGGAGTACTGAAAGAAAATTGCGGATTTGAGTACATTTATTATTTTATAGGATGCAAAAAAAATCTCTTTATAAAGTTTGGATCTGCTTAAAAAGAATGGTTACATTGCATACAAATGTAGTGCATTGGATGTTGTGCACTGCGCAACAGAACCGCCCTGTGCTGCGTTAAAACTTGACAGAATAACTTCATGTAATAAGCACTCATTTGCAAAAGTTGTAGACTTAAGGTTTTATATGGAAATTCTGCAAGAATGTGTAGCAGAAGAGTTGCCATATACACCTAGGAAGATGTGAAATGTTGTAACAGTAGTGTTGCAGACGGGATAAGAGGCAAAATTGAAATTACCGAAATCTCTCATTCTCATGTAGACCAATTGCAAGGAACGAATTGTCAAAGCCATAATAGAAAACAAGTTTACAGGAAAAAATCGACTGTGTATCTTAATTGTATTTGTCAAATTACTGCATGGAGAAAAAATTAGGTGATTCAGATGTAGATTTAAATTATAAGTTAAAAATTAAGCCAAAGGCCTTGCCACAGTGGTAACACCTATTCCAATCAGGTCACCGGAATTAAGTGCTGTCAAGCTGGGCTAGCACTTGGATGGGTGACCATCCAGTCTGCCGAGCACTGTTGGCATGCGGGCTGCACTCAGCCCTTGTGAGGCAAACTGAGGAGCTAATTGATTGGAAAGTACCAGCTCCTGTCTCCAAAACTGACATACAGCTGGGAGAGCAGCGTGCTGACCACATGGCTCTCCGTAACTGCATCCAGTGATGAAGCCTCTGCTGAGGATGACACGGCGGCCAGTCAGTACCCCTGGGCCGTCATGGCCTGTTCAGGGGAAGTTTAGTTTTAAGTTTTAGTTAAATATTAAGATGGATGTTATTAGACACCGAGCAAACAAAGGGAGAGGTGCTTTCTGTGTGTAAATGTATATGAGCTAGGCTAGCGCTTGGATGGGTGACCATCCAGTCTCCCGAGCACTGTTGGCATGCGGGCTGCACTCAGCCCTTGTGAGGCAAACTGAGGAGCTAATTGATTGGAAAGTACCAGCTCCTGTCTCCAAAACTGACATACAGTATGAGTTTTGTATGGGAATATTTGTTTTCTGATTCCCTATCTTACCTATGGTGATTTACATGTATCTCTTTTGGATGGTAATGTTTCAGGGTAGCTGAAGTAGATAGTTAGAATTCCAGTTCCTAGAGTAAAGTGCTATTGTTTGACTTATCTTTGTAAAAAAAGACATCACAGTAAAAATATCTTTTCTCCTGCATGAGAAAGACTGTTTTCCGTTTACAGTAGCTCCCGTCAGCCACCGCGCCGAGTGTCAACTTTGTTTGTGCGTGTAATACATGTGGCAGTGAGAGACAACTAAGCAATGTATAGTTAAAAGTGCAGCAGCGGGGCTTAGCTCATTATAGGTCTGGTGAACTATTATCTGCATTCCCCTACATTGTAGGCATTAAAATCATAGTCTTCTAGATATGCAGCACTTCTCATCTTCCTGATACTGAAATGAAATTTGCTTATTCTCATCAGCACTTCTATTTTCTTTTTAATTGTTGCATCACAATTTGATGATGATCCAACATTGTACCCATTCTGTACTTGGCAGAGGGTACTTGATACCTCAAAAATACAGACAGCACGTTGACAGCCATAAACATCTAAGTAACTACATCGCCAAGCACATTTAAGGGTTGTAGTGAGATGATGTATAATGATGATCAAAATGGGAAGCTGTTATGGATATGTAAATGGTGTGCTGTGCTTTGTAATGCTGGAGTACTAGTTATTCTTCCGGTTTTAATGTCCCTGTTAATACTCATTGATTAAATGGATATTGAGTCAGACTAGTTTGTGATCACCCTATCCAATAACAACAGAAAAATATTTTGTTCATAGTGGGAGACAAACCAACACTTTCCATCACATTAAAGACATGATGAGCAGTATTTCCTTTTGCTGACTGCCAGTACAGATTGCAGATATCTGCCAAAACACCTGAGAAAATGTACCTGATGACTCTTACAAGCGAGAGCCTGTGTCTCTGATCACTACAATAGTGGTGTCCAGATACTTTTGATCAGTGAGATTAAGCACAGTGCCGAGAGTATGGTGGATTCACTAGATTAAGTTTCGCAATTAGACTGGTGATGGTCAGCACTGGTAGGAAGGATGTATCAGCTGCTCCACTGCTGCAGCTGGCCTCAGGCCTTATCTAGCCAGGCAGCTTAGTGGATGGCGTGACCTCTTACAATAGCGGCATGTCGCAGGGCCACTGAAACATGTCACTCCCCAAGTGCCGTAGAGTTGGTAGTATAACTAACAAACGAGTGAGGAACGGGAGCCGCCACGTCTTCTGAACCAATAACAGAACCCAAGAAAAGCCGGTTCCAGCATCGACGCTATCACGTTGCCGGCTTCCGTGTAAACATTGTCTGTTAGTTGGCGAACACCTGCTGTTGTGTTGTGTTACCTCCTCGACTACAGTTTTTGTTTGTTAAACAATATCAGCAGAACGATGTTCACCAAGTGATAATCCGTTGCGCCGTGGAGTGCCATTAAATAGTCAGGCTTTGGAATTGCTACGGAGGACGTGTGAGTTTTACAAGCAAAAAAAAAAGAATTTGTTTCTGTTCGTGAGCTTGCATCGATTCCTGCCGATAAAGTTATAGCATACCTCGAAATATTGATTCTTTCCAATCCGATGCATTTTGTCGGCACATATACGGATACTATAAAAGGAAAGAATACCCCACATTTGCAAAGTCGCTAATTTCTTTAAAAGAAAGTGAACTTTCCTCAGGGAGGAAAATGTCACTTAAGACAATATTGAAAAGTATGAGCTTCCGTTCTAAAAAGTTAGATGGACGAAAACTGTTACTAGAAAAAGCTCGTGTCATTGCAGCTCGTACCATTTTCTTACACAAAATTGTAGGAAAGTACATACATTCAGTCATATAGGTAGACGAAACCCGGGTCAACCCTGGGGAATCAGTTGAGAAGTGCTGGACAGATGATACTCCGAATAGCAGCGGTCATCAGCCACCAGGAAGACGATCCCTATTAATTGTGGCCCATGCAGGATCTTCAAACGGCTTTGTACCTGAAGGACTTCCAGTTTTTCGATCGAAAAAAACCGGTGACTATCATGAGGATATGGACCACCCACGGTTTCTACAGTGGTTTAAAATTTGTTGATCCATTTTAGTGTTCCGACAGTGTTTGTGATGGACAATTCACCGTACCATTCCGTGATTTGAGATAAAACTCCCACCACTAGTGACCGTAAGGGAACTGTGGTGCAATGGTTGCAGGCGAGAGACATTGCTGCGGACGTGAGCATTACAAAGCTGCTGTTATACTCGCTCTTAAAAGAAAATAAGCCTGTGACGTCTAAATATGTTGTAGATGAACTTGTAAGCGAACAGAGTCACTTGGTAATTAGGCTACCGCCTTATCACTGCCACTTTAATCCAATTGAATTGGTTTGGAGTGAAGTCAAGGCGTACGTGAGAAGTAACAACAAGACTTATACTATAACAGAAGTGGAAAGACTGCTATGTGAAGGTCTTGCTACTGTAGGCGCTGACTCATGGAGGATAAAAGTAGACCATGTTTCTAAACTGATAAGAGGAGCACAGGCTATAGATGGCATTATAAATGAAAACGAACAATTACTGATTTCTCTTAATGATGATGAAGACAACGGTTTTCGCGCCGATTCTGATGATAGTGAAGGAGAACTGGATGGAACTGCGCCATTGACGTCATAAATTGGTGAGTGTAAATGTATACAGAATTAATTCTTTCTCTCTGCAATCGGCTAGGCTGTGCATGTATTGCTTTATTTCTTTCTATGAGTATGAATAGCGTGTTATTTGGTATGCTTAGATTTACATTATTATACGACGTTTTACATGCAGCTATTACTGTAACAATTTGTAATGACTTTTCATAGATATTGTCATTAACTTCGGGTGTTTTTATTTGCTGGTTTCATATACTGTCAAACGCTTTGTCTCTGTCGTTGTTCTCTCCATTGTTAGAAAAATGTAGTTTGTTGCACTTATGTATAAACGTTGATGGTAGCTTACATTTACAAAACGTACTTCAGAGTTGTGGGGGTGTGCAGTGGCAGCTATTGCAACCTTGCAATCGCAGTGTAGTCAACCACACGAGAGCTGTCAAGTGACATGTTTCACCGGCCCAGGTATAGTTGGGGGCCAGACATGATGGTGGCAGCTGAGGTGCACCTCTGGCCTGTGTGTAAGTCAGTTTACACTACATCTCCGACCAAGGTGGAGAGGGGCGGCGTGTAGTGGCTGCCGGCTCTGAAACTAGTTCAGCTCCTGTGGTAATTCAGATGGTTTTAAATAAAGTACACACCTCCTATTCCTCCAATCCTATTCTATTGGTAGCTCCAGTGCAATTTTGCAAGTATTGTGTTTGTGGACTGCAGTGTTTGATACATGTCTACAGAAGTTCCCACCATTATTTACAAGTTCACAGTAGTATCACAGTGTCAGACTGCTCTTAGACAACCTGATAGTATGTGATCATCTGTTTTTAACACATATAAGCACAAGACTAGTATACACCTAACCAATGTAAGTGTTTTCCAAAACTGCGGTAGCCTGTCGGTTGTTTAAATACGCAATTTTTGTTTAATTTGTTTAAATAATGCATTGTGGTAATTATTAAACGTTTAAAGTCTCATATGTACGATCTTAAAATGGTTCTTTTGGAAATTCAGCAAAATATCAGATAATCGTAAAACTGTAAGTAGTGATGGAAGAAAGGTGGTGGAGTGCTTGCAAAAATACCACTCGGCACAATACTCTGCTACAATTTCCAGAAATGAATTTATGAGAAAGACTGAGGCACATCTCAGGTGTTCAGATAGGATTAATAGGATTAGAGACAGAACACGAGTGAGGAGGAGTCCATCCACTGGTTGGACCTCATGACATTCTCACTATGGTATACAGAGCACAAGGGACATACAGTCGTATGTAAGTCTGCAGGCTTTCATGGCTGTTATCACTGAAGTTAAAATCTTCTGGGTTATTAGGCTGCGTCATGTTTCTTGTAAAATGTTCGACGTATCGACCCCTCTGCTGGGATCTTCCTCAGGATCTTTTGATGTCCAGTACTGTTAGAATGGACTGGGCAGCAGTGGTGGACACCAAAAGATCCTGAGGAAGATCCCCACACAAGGGTCGAAACGTCGAACATTTTAGAAGAAACATGACGTGGCCTAATAACCCAGAAGATTTTAACTTCAAGGACGTACAATAGGCCTGCATTGAGGGAGGGGAAGGAGATGAGGGAGAGCAGAGATAAATCACACAGCTGCCTCAGAATGGGAGGACATTGACCTTGGAGGGCACTGACCTTTGGCCTTTCTCATAAGGAGAGCAATGAGCCCCAATGAGGTAGAAATGGTACTGATCCCCTACTACATTGTAAACTGTACTTGCAGTCAGCGACACATAGTGAACTTTTGTATCTCCTGACAATGCCAATCGTGGCAAATAATTTTCTTTGCTACTTGTACTAAAGTTTTGTTATTTATCAGATGATATTTGTGTCATGTGAACCAACGCTACTATTTGCACTGTTGTAACTTATCATAATGCTGTTGCTGAAACATATACAAACCTTTTCCTTCTTTCATGAATCTGATGAAGGTCCTAATGATCAAATTAGGTGATTGAGTGAAATAGAGAACTTTGTGATCAAAAACTATTTTAGATTCTACAAATTGTTGAAACTGAATCACTGCAGTTCAGCTACTCACTGCAGTTTATTTTATTTCAAATATGTGTTCACATATCACAGAGCTAGTGGAATTACATCAAATGTGGTAGGAAATGTTATCCAGTGTTTCAAAAATATAGTTGCTTATAGTTTTATGGATGTTGCAGTTGACTGATTATCTTATTGTCAACTCTAAAGAGATTTATCTTTACTACCTCTAATGGAACTGTGTGTTGAATTTGTGTTATAAATAGCTGTAACAGTTTTCCTAGATTTTGCCAATGATGACTGTGTAGCAACAGAATCAAGCCTGTTTAAGATACTATAGCAGTGTCTAAGTCATGCATTAGTCAACATAACCTACACAACATAGCTACTATGGACAATGATAATATAGGCACCTGTACTGAACAGATAAATAAAGAATAACATCTTATTGTTTGCCTCTTTCAGTACTCTGAAGGAGATCATTGATACATACCTATCAGACTAACAGGAAGAGTGGCTATTTGGTTAATATTAATTGATAAATGGCGCATGTAGTATTAAATAATATCAGTTACAGGAGTGAGTTAACAAGAAATTATTGAGAACTTGTCAGAAGAAAGACCTGGCTGATCAAGCATAGCTGAAATATATCATCCAAAGAGTCCACAACATTGCAGACAAAAGCAACCACCAGAGACTGATAGTAATTGTCTATTGTAAACAAATATTTCCTAGCTTAATTAATCATACATACTAAAAGCTCATGTGCAGGAAGAATTAATGGTTTACAGGATTTACTAACATTCTACTAAATCAGATCCACTTGTATTATTCACTAAAAAGACAATATTCCTAGTTTCAATGAATTGTGTTGGCGTGACTACAAGTGATGAGCGAGCAGGGTAGATAAGCATGAATCTGTTTGGTTGTACTGTAAGTATGTATGAGGGGTGGCCAGGTGGTAGCTGGCTAACAGTCGAATACCACACAACTATCACTTACAGTCCAGTTTTGTGTAATGACAAAGTTATAGTCATTGCATGTGTCAAGAGGAATTGCTATTTATTCAATGTTGACTTAAAAAAAAAAGCCAGAGAATGATTCTTCTATAAGGATAGAAGTTGAAGCAATGAACTAAAATTTGTGCCATGGTTGGGACTTGAACCTGGGTCTCCTGCTTATGTATCTGGAAAAATGTTATTCCATCAGATCAAAAGTAAATATTTATTACAAAAGTATTCCAGTTTACTCAGTTTTTCAACTACAATATAGTAGAACGCCTAGTTTATAGGAATTTAACAACAGTGTTTTAAACTGATCTAAATATAGCATGTAGCCTAATATGGTCTATACATATTATTTCTCCTCCTGCTTAGACCCCCTTGTGATCTATACCCTATCTAACGAGACATTCCCTCCAGTAATTTAGTGTTGGTGATGCCCATGGGTACTTGGGTCTAGCATACATCAACTGCCTCAACACAAATTATCACAACAAGAACAGCGACTAAGTTTAGAACACATTTACAATGCATTAAAAGTTGTTAAAGTCTGTAAACATTGATGATATGTTCCTTTAGAATTCTAGCCCCTCAACTGATGAATGAAGGACTCTGTAGTGCGATGTAGGTGAGCAATTTGCATTACAGAGTTTCCTTTTTTGTGTCTGTCACACGATGTAATCAAATGAATCAGGAATGTTGATGCAAAAATTACAAACGCTATGTGTCAAAGGATCGCAGTCGTCCATGGTGCACATCCTCGCTGTTGAATGTTATATTATCAATACCATCCTGGCCTTTCACTTCAGCTGTTTTCTCTGAAACAAGAAAAATGTAGTTAATGAGTTAATGGATGCTATGATAGCTATTGTGTATTGTAAGCTGGTACTGTTCTTACACAATAATTATCAGATGACAACTTTGAATTTTAGAAATGAAATGCACAGGAAACTATCACACAAGTTATACTATTACAAACAGTGCATCATCCAAAAGTATCAAATCGTATCAGAGGAAGGCTGGACAATGAAGTGACTATGTTACTGGCCAAACCCGATTTTAGGATGATCTAGTTTTGCCTAGGTCAAACTCGTTCATCCTGTTACCGATAGGATAAAACAGTTTAGCCTAGGTCGAATCAGTTTATCCTAGTTAGAATTTACATGCTTTAGGATAAACTGTTACGTCCTAGTCTGAACTAATGTTGCCTAGTCGGAAAGCATTTCGCTGCCTGTATGAACGGGGAATCCCCGAATCATCTCGGGCTCGCCCCTCGCGCCTCTCAGCCACTCTTCGCTAATACTGTTCTTTGTTTTGAACGGTATTTTGCATTGACGAGTGTGCATGTTAAGTTGCTGGTTGCGTTTAAAAGATTTTATTGTAATCCTAGTATAATTATTGTGAGGTGTTTCATTATGGATGAGCCTTTGTGTAGTAGTCAAGCCAATCAAAAGCTGTGCAGAGAAATGGTTCTGGAGGAAATTTTGTTGAGTGAAAACAAAAGGTCTTCTCATTATGAAATGTTATCAGTAGACGAATATGCGGATTTGGTTAAACAAGTAGAAGACGTGGAAAAGTTGGAAAAAAGAACATCATTAAAAAAAAATAATACTGAAACGATTTGCTGTTTTGAAAATTGGCGACGTGAAGAAACTCGTTGCACAGTGTGAAGGGAATATAAAATACTTTGTTCCAGCTGATGAACTTTATGATTGATTGACACAGCTCATGTAGCTGTGGGTCACGGTGGTCATGATAGAATGTTAGCCAAGACATCAAAAAATATGTCAATATCACAAAGGAAATGATATGTCTCTATTTATCAATGTGTGATTTTTGTCAACAAAAGAAGACAAAAAAGAAAAGAGGGCTAGTTTCAAAGCCAATTCTCCATTCAGAAATGAATAGCAGATGCCAAGTCGATTTGATTGATTTCCAGACACAACCAAATGGGAATTTAAAATTCATTCTAGTTTACCAAGACCATCTCACATAATTTGTTCTTCTTTGTGTGTCAACATTAGAGAGGATGAAGAAGTGGCTTATCATTTGAATGATATATTCGTAACTGTAGGGGCACCATGCCTTCTTCAATCTGACAATGGCAGAGAATTTGTCAATAATGTTATAAGTGAACTCGCAAAGCTTTGGTCAGAACTGAAAACTGCATGGAATACCAAGGCACAGCCAAAGTCAGGGTTCAGTTGAATGTGCCAACCAAGACATTGAAAATATGATAAGTTCTTGGTTAAAGGACAACAATTTGATGAAGTGGTCAGAAGGATAAAGGTATGTCCAATTAATGAAAAATCGAGCTTACCAATTTGACATAAAAAACCACCTTACAAAGCATTATTCACAATTGAACCTAGAGTAGGACTTTCCACTTCCTCGTTGCCTCAAGAAATCATAAATGATATTCAGGATGAAGATGATCTAAAGAAGGCAATCGAAGATGACAGCAATACTGAACAGTATGAAGACAGTGATGATAACATTGTAAAAATTGACACAAACAACATTCAAAATGCTAGAAAAATTGTGGCAGAAAATTTAGAAAAACAAGGTAAAAGAATGAAAGCTTCCTTTGAAAAATCCCATCCACCAGCTGACATTGGAGGCAACATAATCATACCTATTCCAGATGTACGTAAAGCAGAGGTGACCTTCAAAATATAATCGGAGTAATACTTCAAAAAACTGGTGGGAGTTTCTACAAAGTTGTCACCAAACATGGCATACTTCGAAAACATTATTGCAGGCATAGTTTTATTAAAATTTTCCATAATTTTTTATAATGAAATATTAAAAATATTCGTTTGAACTTCTTTTTTATTTTTTTAGAATTGATTTAGACATCTGCATTCAGAAGTTTTTAGATGTGGTAGATATTAACCAGGATATTGAAATACCTTTAAGGACTGCAGCCACAAAACATTCTATTGACTCAGGGCAAGGTTTCATGAAATGCAGTTGCATGAAAAACTGTACAACAAACAAATGCAATTGTAAGAAAAACAAAGTACTCTGCAGTTCTAAGTGCCACCAAAGTAAACCTTGCAAAAATAAGTAAATAAACAAATTGCAGATAAGGTGATTTCTGTGGATGGATATATGTCAGCTAACCTAGTGATAGATGTGAAATTACTGATTAAAGCTTATAGAAAATACAAACTAGGATAAACCGACTCGACCTAGGCTAAACTGTTTTATCCTATCGGTAACAGGATGAACGAACTTGACCTAGGTGAAACTAGTTCATCCCAAAATCGGGTTTGGCCAGAAACTACTATACATAAACAAAATGTCACAATTAAATTACAATTTATATCTGTAGAAATACTTTTTCCATACAGGTCATTTGCAATAAGTATTTACACATTACTTTGTAGTACACTAATGACAAGACACCGATTATGAAGAAGAAACATTTTAACAATATTTTGGATCAGACTGGCAGCACATGGATACTGTGTTACACACAAAATACATTAAAACTAAATCAACATTTGCAATAGTAGACTCTCATTATTCTCGTCATTATGCTAATATAAATTTATCCAGAATACAGTGCTGTGGGGCAGGAGGTAGGTGGAATATGCACTATTACAAATGTACCAACTCTGTCTAAGTATGCCCTGTCAATAGACTGCAATTGTCAAATTGGCTACATTAGAATTTGTGCAATATATTCAATGATTCTGAATCTCTGAGTACAAATAAATAAAATTTGTAGAATATTCACTCTGCTATACATCATACAAAAAACGTTTGATTATTTTACAACTTTTGCAGGTTCAGCTGTGATTTATATTTCTTTCCTGATCTGAAAAATGATGACTGTGTCTACCTGGGGAACAATACTTAGCTGGTGGCAAGTGAACCATTCAAAAGTTCAAGAATCAAGGATAAAAGGCTTAGTTGGTAGTGAGTGAACCA
This sequence comes from Schistocerca piceifrons, assembly GCF_021461385.2. Classification (NCBI taxonomy): domain Eukaryota; kingdom Metazoa; phylum Arthropoda; class Insecta; order Orthoptera; family Acrididae; genus Schistocerca; species Schistocerca piceifrons. Next base: position 1,143,905,776 of record NC_060138.1, read on the forward strand.
GTCAGAAGCTCAAGAAGCAATGGTCATGACAACCTGTGTGAAACCACTTCACTGGACAGGTACAGCTATCTTATTTTGTACAAAAGGCAATCCTTTCAAAACTGTGTGTTTACTGATAACATTCTCTCTGGCTCACAGCTGCATCGAGTGGTTTAAAATCCACAAGCTTTTGACCGAGTTCTCTTTGGCCATCGTCAATTGGTGACTAACATATGGTTGCTGCCGCCATCCTTATATAGCGGCATTGCCTCCTGTGACTTCACTGTGGCTCAGTCCAGTGCCATCTGAGTAAAGTTTGTTCATGCAACCACGCACTCACTTTAACCGTACGATGGTCAAGTCCCAAGCTGTGTTTAAATGCAGAGTGTTTCCAGCATTTTGATTGTGTCCCAGAAACCACTTGTCCTTTTAATAATACATGTTTCATCGATTGCAATTCGGTTTCCTTACCATGTTCTGCTAATGCTAATTTCTCAGAATACCAGCGGCGAAAACACCTCTCATGTTCATATTTCACGTATCATTTCACCGAAGACTTGTAAGCAGGAGACCCCCACAAGGAGAACCTGAAGCAGATTAAGTTTTTGGCTTTCTGTGGCTCACTAAGAAGGCAGAAAATCGATTCAGGCCTTCAGAAAAATTTCGACAACTCACTAGCACTGTGAAAGATGATGTAGGCCTCATAATGTTAGGAACATACAGAATCCTGTCGCAGTATGGACAGTTTTATGTTAGATTATACACAGTATTGATCAGTGCCACATAACACATGAGAGGCGTTTTTGCCTACAGTATCCCGAGAAATCAGCAGTATCTGGAATACCAAACTGCATTTGATGAAACATCTCTTATTAAAGCAACAAATAGTTTCTGAGATAGCATCATAAATGAAGCAGTCGAGATGAAAATTCTGAAAACACATTCAGTAAAGATGACGGTTTGTAGTTAAATGCAGATTGGGACCTGTCCACTGGAAGGTTGAAGCAAGTGTGGTGGCGGTGTGACCAAAAAGTTAGTGATACTTATATAGGTTGAACTGGGATCCAGTGACATCACAGATGGTAGCGCCACTATATATGGGTGGCAGCAGAAACCACGCAATAGTCGCCACTTGATAATGGCGAAGGAGAGATTGGTGGAAAGCTCATGAGTTTTAAGCCACTTGACACATTTGAAACCCTGAGTGAATTTTATCAGTACCCCACCACTGCTAAACTATGTACTGATATATCTGGTTCTTTACTGTTCAAAGAGTGAGTCCAAAGGAAGTACAGCTTTAATTAGGACTGTGCTCTGATGGGACTGCATTGTAAGGCACACTATCCAAAACCATTCTCCAGAGCAATAAGACCTTTAACACTGTATGTCTTCTGACTATTCAGATCAAAGACTAAGGCATGAACAATTTGGTACCAAGAAAACAAAGTTAAAGGTAAAACGCCTCCCGACATAAGCTGATGCCTTGGATTGACGTATTCTCATTTTTGTTTGGAGCGCAATTAAATGCGACAAGAACAAACACAAAGAGACTCACCTGAGGGTGGATCGTTCCAAGGTTGAGCCTCCGCTGATGTGAAGATAGCATACACCAGGTATGCCACCACTGACAGTGCCACAGTCACGTAGAACACGTTGTTCCAGCCTGCCCGTGTTTGCTGAGGACACAACAAAACTCTATCAGCACTCTACATATATATCGCGCGCGCGCGCGCGCACACACACACACGCGCACACACACACACACACACACACACACACACACACACACACACACACACACACACACACACTATCTAGTAGTAACTAAAATACCAGGTGTTTTCTAATGGTGCATTGTGGGAGTTCCACAACAAGGGTCTGGTAAGAGTTATAGGCGATCTGATTTTCTGTGGCATTTCTGAGACTGGGATGAGCTTCAGTGTCAGCAGAATTTAAACTCGAATGGTTTATAAAATTTGTGGTCTTCTACACGATGTACTGAAATGTTATGGCTGAGTCTCTCTATTCCTCAGGTTGGTAACTTGCTTTAAATGTACAAAAACGTAAAACTGTGCACTTCACAAAATGAGAAAAAAAGTAATATCCTGCGCCTGCAATACCAAAGAGTCACAGCTGGAATTGGCCAACTCGTACAAATATCTGGGTGTAACACTTTGTAGAGATATGAAATGGAATGCGTAAAGCAACGTGGTAGACTTCGGTTTATTGGTAGAATACTGAGTGTGTGCAATCAGTCTACAAAGGAGTTTGCTTACAAATCACTAGTGCGACCCATCTAGAATACTACTCAAGTGCATGGGATCCGTACCAAATAGAAGTAACAGGTGATACTGAACGTATACAGAGAAGGGTAGCACGAATGCTCACAGGTTTGTTTAATCCTTTGCAGAGAGTCACAGAAATGTTGAAGGAATTGAACTGGAAGACTCTTGAAGACAGACATAAACCATCCAGAGAAAGCCTGCTAACAAAGTTTCAGGAACTGATTTTAAACGGTGTCTCTAGGAATATGCTACAACCCCCTAGGTATCGCTCATTTAGCGATTGTGAATATAAGATTAGAATAATTACAGCACGTAGAGACGCATTCAAACAATCATTCTTTCCACGCTCCATACGAGAATGGAATGGGGAGAAACCCTAATAACTTGTACAATGGGACGTACCCCCTTCCACGCAATTCGTGGTGGTTTGGAGAGTATGGACATAGATGTAGATGTAGTGGCTCAGGTGTGTGCTTGATCTGTGTGAATTACTGCGACGACTGCTTCTACGCTGGAGTGTTCTGTTTGCGTTGTTATTGCTGACTATGAGAATAAAAGGATGAAACATGCTGATACCTAGACTTCTCACAAGTAAACCTTTTCTCCTTTGTTACCGACTTGCCGGAAACCGATGTATTTTCTGAAAGCTTATGTTAGAAGTAGAAAAACTGTGAGATCTTAGGGGCAAAGGAACAAGCGTTTAGGAGCTATTGGACACACAAAGTACCAATAAAGCGTGTATAGATGGACGTATTCCCATCAAGGTGCCACTATTGCTTGTATGTTGCTGTTAAGTACTAACGTACTGTATGCCTTCTTCTTATATTCAGATGGATCTGAAAGTCGTTGTGGCTGTCTTAGCTCACGATTCGGAACAAGCAATTGGTCTCCGAAGATCCAGGAATCGGAAATGATAAAACAAACTACTCTCCTGGAAAATGGTATGGAGATTGTGGAAGAGATCGGGACATTAGGACTTGCTGGAGGCGATGGTGAAGAATGGGACGAGGAAATGGGCTTTGGAGATGATGGTCGATAATGAACAGTAATGCTCGTCGTAACAGTTGCCTCCGTCTGCTTCGAGTTCATCGGCATCCGAATATATGCCCTCGCCCAAAAGGCGAAAGCATAATGATCCAGCAGAAATGACAGCAGAGGACTGGACTGCTTAGAAGCAGCGCGCCTTAGTGTAGTGGGCTACAGATCCTACGACAGGCGAACCTTGGACAAAACGTCTGTCGCGTTTGTCAGTAATGAATCAGTTCAAGAAAATTAAGAACATGGACATTCTGCACAATTTGGAGAAAAAATTGAATAATTTTAATTGAATCAACTGTTTTTTATGTCCATCAGACTATAGGAAGTTGCCTGTTCAATGCAAAAAACAAACAACCAGCCATCACAAAAAGTGGGGTTTATAAAATCACATGCCATGAGCGTCAGTCTTGTTACATTGGGCAGACGGAGAGGTCAGTCTGCACCAGGCTTAAAGAACACCATAGAAGCTAGAGATTGAAGAAGCCTCATTCATTGTTTGCAGAACATTGCCTGAACAATACCCACAAATACATAATAAATGTACAAGTCTTACGCACAAAGGAAAAGGGGGCTAAATTCAACCAATTAGAAATTTTGGAAATTGAAAGACAGATGAGTGCATCCCCACACCTATTATTAAACGAGCAAACCCAATTCAATTATTCATTTCTTTTGGATGATATCACATCTCCAGGATAGAAGTAAAACCTTGGGTCTCAGTTCATCAGCAGATAAAAAGTTCTTGGCTAATGCACAACTTTTGTCCTATCATGTTAGTGTAATTGCTGAACTGTGTAATCCCATAGGTAATTGTTAAAAACATTAATAATAAAATTTGTGAAACAAGGCAAAAACAGTGTCTGTTTAGTTGAAAAGATGAATACTCCATCGATCCAAAAAATCTGCCAGGCTGTCCTGCAGAAATTCAAAGAGGAGGAAAGAGAAGGAGCAATTATTCACGACCGGACATTGTGACTATGGGCCCCACAACTTAAGATACGATGGATCCGCAAAGTACAGTCGATTTTAAAGCTTCTGATTTCTAGGTATATCATTTCAAGAAGCAGAATAACATTGTTGACAAAGGAATAACGCACACAGTCGGCAGGATAAGGAGGTAAATTTATCGCAAGCGTGCGATGATTTTGTTGCGAAGATTCGCAACCTCATCGTTACAGAATACTTTCCACCGACACGTGTCTTCAGTGCTGACCAGAGCAGATTTGACAAAGAGTTACATGGTCATCGAATGCTGCGAACCAGAGGAACAACAACTGTTTCCACTGTTGTTGAGTCAGTCTCTGCAACACAACACAGTTTAGTGATTATGCCTGTGATTCCAATGGAAGACAAGATACTGTTGCTGACATGTGTGCTTGTATCTGAGCCAGCGGGAAAATTCACGCAGTCAAAGCCGGCAGATCCTCCGAATATAAGATCGTGTGCTGGAAAAACAGCGAACATGTCGTAAGCAGACCTGAAACGGCCTTAACGGGACGCATTATGGCCGAGTGCGCCTACCTTGGGCCAAACATGCCCGATGACAGGAAGAAAATTCTGTGTTTAGCGCATTCATAATCCTCTAACAAAGATCATGCATTGTCTGCTTCCGAAGTAACTGATAGCAAAAGTCATACAAAGAACTCGTACCTGAAGCATATACGGGAAAGATCCAGCAAATTCATTTTTTCAGACACTACAAATCTTCTGTTCGTTACATAACGGACACAATCATTATCGAGACACGGGAACGCATTTGGCATCGCGATAGTTTTCTGGCGCTGGAGTCCTTTTCTCTACATCAGTTCAGCTTTAGCGCCCCTCGTTTCAAGAGCTTGATTAAGCATGCTTTTTATAACAGCGGATACTTGGAAGACGAACCTGGAATGGCGAATGCACCTGCCTCCATTCATTGACAAATGATGGGTGTGCAAAGTGTGAGGTTATCGTTATTGTAAAACATAGCCATTGTGAATTGTCTTTCTGCCCGCCTCACTGTTTATTTGATGAATTGCTCATTGACTGTCTCTTGTAATAGATTTTGTTTGAAGTCAGCAAATAATAAATCACATTTTCAACAGCCCAACGCACATCGTTTCTTTTCCGCGAGTTGTTTCATCTTTTATGTTGAGATCTCCAACTTCTAACCATATTATTAGTTCATATAAACACGTGAAACGAGCATTTTAGCGACTTTTGATTCCAAGTTTGCAACACTTGACTGATAATTTGTGGTTCCTGTAGCTCCTAAACGTTTGTCTCTCTACCCCTACGATTTCACAGTTTTTCTGTTTTTGACATATGCTTTCAGAAAATATATGGATCTCCGGAAAGTCGGTATCAAAGGAGAGAAGGTTTACTAATCAGATTCCTCTCCGACAGCACCACAGGATCTCTTATCCGAATGTGCCAACCATAGATCAGATCATCAACAACAGTGTCCCATGCCCTCACTTGATGGTGTAGCAAGATGGCTGCAAATGCATTATTCTACCAGAGAAAGATTGTAGATTATATTTAAATTCTGTACTTGCCACTTAAAATGAACGTTGTATCAATGTTTAATATTCATGTGCCGTATTAGTGCAGTTATTGCAGTTTGTCACGGTGCACGAACTGTGCCCGCCGAAAGTTACAGTCTTTGGAAACTTGGTGGAAGAGAAGTAGACTCACTGGTCTGAAAATACGGAGATCTGATGTGAATTTACAATAAGTACGATTAATAAACTGGATCAACACAAAAAATGTGAATACAGAATTAACGTATAAATTTGACAGAAAGAATATCTCATGTGGAATAGGATTATCAATGAGCTGGGCAGTGAGTTGGAGCACCATCATGCAATAGACACATTCTATGTTGTTGCATGTTGTATGTTAACAGGGGACCTAGAAACGACGAAGAGGCTCCGTCCCCACTGCAGCCGCAGTGCTGCAGTCCACTTCACCCCTCCGCCGCCCCACACCAAACCCAGGGTTATTGTGCGGTTCAGCCCTGGTGGACCTCCCCCCCAGGGAACGTATTACACCAGACGAGTGTAACACCTATGTTTGTGTGGTAGAGTAATGTTGGTGTACGCGTACATGGGGAACTTATTTGAGCAGAAATCGTCGACATAGTGTAGTTGAGGCGGAATAAGGGGAACCAGCCCGCATTCGCCAAGGCAACTGGAAAACCACCTAAAAACCATCCACAGACTGGCCGGCTCACCAGACCTCGACACAAGTCCGCCGGGCGGAGTCGTGCCGGGGACCAGGCGCTCCTTCCCACTCCGGAAAGCCATGCGTTAGACCTCTCTGCTAACCAGGCAGGCAATAGACACATTACCGTTCGTACCACTAAAGGCACGTCTTCCAGCAGAGCATGCAAGGCTACCCACAGGAAGCGCAGATATGCCTTGCCTGTTAGGCGTTGTGGAAGGATGACTTGCTCTAGGAGTAGGTGGCCGACAGTCCCCTTCAAATATTGAGAATGAGCTGATACTGATAGTTCGCTACCTCCATACGATGGGGATTCTCTGTAGCCTTTATGTGGGAGCTGCGAAGGTTAGCCGAAACTGCCCCTCGTGAAAGTAGCCTCGTCTGTTAATAGCATGGGTGACAGGAACCCCACTACCAAGGTGGCCTGTGGGACGAACCAGTGACAAAACCATCCCCATGGATGCAACTATTTAGATAATAAGAGCTGCAAATGATACGAATGGTGTCAGTTGTCTTGTAGAATGTTCCACATGGTCGTCTGGCTCACACTATGCCGTGGGTCACCTCCCTGGTGTTGATACTGGGATCGCTTTCCAAGATGTTTTGTCTGCACCTTCAAGTGGAATATATTTCCGGCCAGACGTACATATGAACATTTTTCCTCCTTATCGTCTCAGGGATAGTTTCCTGCAGTTCATCTCCATTTAGCAAAAAAAAAAAAAAAATAAATAAATTCGAATGTGTGTGAAATCTTATGGGACTTAACTGCTAAGGTCATCAGTCCCTACGCTTACACGCTACTTAACCTAAATTATCCTACGGACAAACACACACACACACACACACACACACACACACACACACACACACACACACACACACACACACACCCACACCCATGCCAGAGGGAGGACTCGAACCTCCACTGGGACCAGCCGCACAGTCCATGACTGCAGCGCCTAGACCGCTCGGCTAATCCCGCGCTGCTCCATTTAGCAAAATCACCCTGTTGAACTACCACTTTTATTCGTCCAATAGTTTTTTTTTAAGATTACTTCATTTCGTTCTTCACATGGGGTTAACTGCGCTATTTACTCGTAACATTATAGTCATGTATTGCTTTCTTTCTTCGTATTTTTATTTTTTTATGGAGTGCTGAAGATTTATCAGGCTTATGAAGAAAATTGTTTCCAAAGTACGAAGGGCGTTCAATAAGTAAAGCAACACATTTCTTTCTGATAGCAGGTTGGTATTATTCATGATTCTAAAATACCACTAGTCATAAAACCCTATTTTTTCAACATAATGTATATTCAATGCAGCGGCCTTACACCACCTTCTTGGGAGGGCTTGTGTGCCCGCATGGTACCACTCTACCGGTCAATGTCCGAGCCAACGTCTTGCTGCATCAATAACCTCCACCGTGACACGCAATCAACCCCGCACAGATGTTCCTTTGTTGCTCTGCATGGTCTTCTCTTAGGCGACGAGGAACCCAGCGGCCACACACCTGAGCACCCCAACTGGGGGACGGTTGTGTCAGCACTGTCAACAGAGGCCTACAGTTGTGCTATGAGGAGTTCGACTGAGATCCGTCGATCACCTCGAATGAGGGTGTCCGCACGTTCTGACATCGCAAGAGTCACAACTGCCAGCTGGCACACGGGAGATGCGCTACCTTGTTGCGATGATGACGGAAGCCTCGCCCAATGACTCACTGTACTCTTGTTCACTGCCCTGTCGCCGTAGACATTCTGCAAGCGCCTATGAATATCTGCGATGCTCTGGATTTCCACCAAAAGAAACTCGATGACAGCTCTCCACTTGGAACGTACCTCCGTTACAGACGCCATTTTGAAGGCTATGTATAGTGCTGTCACCTATCGTAACTTCATGAAACTATGGGGGGCTGCAGCGGAAATATTGAACGATGTCCCACAGCAAATTCCACTTCAACCGAAAGTAGCTGAGAAAAAATAGTGTTGCATTACTTATTTAACACCCCTCATGTATTACTTAATCATTAGGATTAGCTTGAAATTTCAGATGCATTCTAGATCACAGCATGTAAATGTATCCCTAAGGATGAATTCTTCTTCCCTAATGGATTGGAGTAAATTTTCTTCCAACCTACTTTGAGTTTGGTATCTGTGCTCGTACGGACATCCAGCTGTAAAGGAATACTGTATACTATAAGGCAGATAGCAGAGTTATAAAGGGCGGCAATTGAAAACGAGACAGGTAGAAAAAATGTAAGTAAACTGTTTATTATTTCAGAAGTATTTGCCAGAATTGTTAATACAGGGTGACAATTATTGAACTACGTGGGAAAAACGTAAATTAGTTACAAACTAAGGCGTGTGCACACCTTATTCAATATGTAAACGTCACTACCGACATTCGGATTTAGATTATGACATGATCGATATGCCTGCCATCATTGGCGATGATGTGGCACAGAAGAGTAGTGAAATTCTGCATGACCCGCTGAAGTGTCGGAACATCAATGCTGTCGATGACATCCTGAAAAGCTGTTTTCAGTTCAGCAATGGTTTTGGGGTTATTGCTGTACACCTTGTCTTTAACACAGCCCCGAAATAGGAGTCGTATGTGTTCAGATCTGGAGAATTTGGCGACCAATCGAGACCCATGGCAGTGGCCTGTGGGTACCCCAGAGCCAGAACGCGGTCCCTAGAGTGCTACTTCAGGACATCAAACATTCTCCTGCTTCGATGGGGTTGAGTTCCGTCTTGCATGAACCACATATTTTCGAAACCAGGTTCACTTTGGATAATGAGGACGAAATCATCTCCCGCACCGTTCGGTAGTCACCGTGCCATCAAGGAATATCGCTCCGATCGTTCCGTCCTTGGACATTGCACTCCGCACAGTCACCCGTTGCTGATTCTCAGTCTCCCAAAGGCGCTAGTTTACTTGTTGACTGTTGTTGTTGTCTTCAGTCCTTAGACTGGTTTGATGCAGCTCTCCACGCTACTCTATCCTGCGCAAGCTTCTTCTACTCCCAGTACCTACTGCAACCTACATCCTTCTGAATCTGTTTATTGCATTCGTCTCTTTGTCTCCCTCTACGATTTTTACCCTCCACGCTGCCCTCCAGTACTAAATTGGTGACCCCTTGATGCCTCAGAACATGTCCTACCAACCGGTCCCTTCTGCTAGTCAAGTTGTGCCACAAACTTCTCTTCTCCCCAATTCTATTCAATACCTCCTCCTTAGTTATGTGATCTACCCATCTAATCTTCAGCATTCTTCTGTAGCACCACATTTCGAAACCTTCTATTCTCTTCTTGTCCAAACTACTTATCGTCCACGTTTCACTTCCATACATGGCTATGCTCCATACAAATACTTTCAGAAACGACTTCCTGACACTTAAATCTATACTCGATGTTAACAAATTTCTCTTCTTCAGAAACGCTTTCCTTGCCATTGCCAGTCTACATATTATATCCTCTCTACTTCGACCATCATCAGTTATTTTACTCCCTAAATAGCAAAACTCCTTTACTACTTTAAGTGTCTCATTTCCTAATCTAATTCCCTCAGCATCACCCGACTTAATTCGACTGCATTCAATTATCCTCGTTTTGCTTTTGTTGATGTTCATCTTATATCCTCCCTTCAAGACACTGCCCATTCCGTTCAACAGCTCTGCCAAGTCCTTTGCCGTCTCTGACACAATTACAATGTCATCGGCGAACCTCAAAGTTTTTATTTCTTCTCCATGGATTTTAATACCTACTCTGAATTTTTCTTTTGTTTCCTTCACAGCTTGCTCAATATACAGATTGAATAACATCGGGGAGAGGCTACAACCCTGTCTCACTCTCTTCCTAACCGCTGCTTCCCTTTCATGTCCCTCGACTCTTATAACTGCCATCTGGTTTCTGTACAACTTGTAAATAGCCTTTCGCTCCCTGTATTTTACCCCCGCCACCTTCAGAATTTGAAAGAGAGTATTCCAGTCAACATTGTCAAAAGCTTTCTCTAAGTCTACAAAGGCTAGAAATATAGGTTTGCCTTTCCTTAATCTAGCTTCTAAGATAAATTGTATGGTCAGTATTGCCTCACGTGTTCCAATATTTCTACGGAATCCAAACCGATCTTCCCCGAGGTCGGCTTCTACCAATTTTTCCATTCGTCTGTACAGAATTCGCGTTAGTATTTTGCACCCGTGACTTATCAAACTGATTGCTCGGTAATTTTCACATCTGTCAGCACCTGATTTCTTTGGGATTGGAATTATTATATTCTTTTTGAAGTCTGAGGGTATTTCGCCTGTCTCATACATCTTGCTCACCAGATGGTAGAGTTTTGTCAGGACTGGCTCTCCCAAGGTCGTCAGTAGTTCTAATGGAATTTTGTCTACTCCCGGGGCCTTGTTTCGACTCAGGTCTTCCAGTGCTCTGTCAAACTCTTCACGCAGTATCGCATCTCCCATTTCATCTTCGTCTACATCCTCTTCCATTTCCATAATATTGTCCTCAAGTACATCACCCTTGTACAGACCCTCTATATACTCCTTACACCTTTCTGCTTTCCCTTCTTTGCTTCGAACTTGTTTTCCATCTAAGCTCTTGATATTCATACAAGTGGTTCTCTTTTCTCCAAAGGTCTCTGTAATTTTCCTGGAGGCAGTATCTATCTTACCCCTAGTGAGATAAGCCTCTACATCCTTACATTTGTTCTCTAGCCATCCCTGCTTAGCCATTTTGCACTCAATGTCGATCTCATTTTTGAGACGTTTGTATTCCTTTTTGCCTGCTTCATTTACTGCATTTTTATATTTTCTCCTTTCATCAATTAAATTCAATATTTCTTCTGTTACCCAAGGATTTCTACTAGCCCTCGTCTTTTTACCTACTTGATCCTCTGCTGCCTTCACTACTTCATCTCTCAAAGCTACTCATTCTTCTTCCACTGTATTTCTTTCCCCCATTTGTGACAATTGTTCCCTTATGCTCTCCCTGAAACTCTGTACAACCTATGGTTTACACAGTTTATCCAGGTCCCATCTCCTTAAATTGCCACCTTTTTGCAGTTTCTTCAGTTTTAATCTACAGTTCATAACCAATAATAGATTGTGATCAGAGTCCACATGTGCCCCTGGAAAAGTCTTACAATTTGAAACCTGGTTCCTAAATCTCTGTCTTACCATTATGTAATCTATCTGAAACCTGTCAGTATCTCCAGGCTTCTTCCATGTATACAACCTTCTTTTATGATTCTTGAACCAAGTGTTAGCTATGATTAAGTTGTGCTCTGTGCAAAATTCTATCAGGCGACTTCCTCTTTCATTTCTCTCCCCCAATCCATATTCACCTACTACGTTTCCTTCTCTCCCTTTTCCTACTATCGAATTCCAGTCACCCATGACTATTAAATTTTCGTCTCCCTTCACTATCTGAATAATTTCTTTTATTTCATCATACATTTCTTCAATTTCTTCGTCATCTGCAGAGCTAGTTGGCATATAAACTTGTACTACTGTAGTAGACGTGGGCTTCGTGTCTATCTTGGCCACAATAATGCATTCACTATGCTGTTTATAGTAGCTTACCCGCACTCCTATTTTTTTATTCTTTATTAAACCGACTCCTGCATTACCCCTATTTGATTTTGTATTTATAACCCTGTATTTGCCTGACCAAAAGTCTTGTTCCTCCTGCCAGCGAACTTCACTAATTCCTACTATGTCTAACTTTAATTTATACATTTCCATTTTTAAGTTTTCTAACCTACCTGCTCGATTAAAGGATCTGACATTCCACGCTCCAATCAGTATAACGCCAGTTTTCTTTCTCCTGATAAAGACGTCCTCCTGAGTAGTCCCCGCCCGGAGATCCGAATGGGGGACTATTTTACCTCTGGAATATTTTACCCAAGAGGATGCCATCATCATTAAACCATACAGTAAAGCTGCATGCCCTCGGGAAAAATTACGGCTGTAGTTTCCCCTTGCTTTCAGCCGTTCGCAGTACCAGCACAGCAAGGCCGTTTTGATTAGTGTTACAAGGCCAGATCAGTCAATCATCCAGACTGTTACCCCTGCAACTACTGAAAAGGCTGCTGCCCCTCTTCAGGAACTACACGTTTGTCTGGCCTCTCAACATATACCCCTCCGTTGTGGTTGTACCTACGGTACGGCTATCTGTATCGCTGAGGCACGCAAGCCTCCCCACCAACGGCAAGGTCCATGGTTCTTCTCATCCACATGCGCATACTAATTCCCACCATGCCCCGCGGCCAACCATGCAGTTTGAACGTCCTAACGCAAACCGTTCTGAAGTTATAACGATTTTATTTCATATAGTTCATTGTCACCCTGTACATTTATCCCATTGTGAGAGAAGATGATCAATGCCTTGGTGTAAAAATGTCTGTCATAGCCCGCCAGACCATGATTGTTACACAGGCGTGGTGCTCTTCGTCCAAAGTAAATTGACAGCCACAAATGTCTTTCTTCAGGGCTCCAAAAATATGGAAATCGCATGGGAGAGATCGGGACTGTATGGAGGATGTGTAAGGTCTTCCCACAGAAACTTCCACAGTGAAGTCGAAACATCCACGACACCATGTGTTCGGACATTATCCTACAACAGAATGATGCTGTCTGTTGATGTGCGCAGCGGTACATGGCCACCTTGCAAAAACTGAAGCGCGCCGTCGAGTCCAAACGCCCAGAAATGTTGACGGACGGCATTTTGTTGCTGGGCAATGCTCTCCTGCCAAGGTTGTTTCGACGACGCCGCAGAAGTTTCGCTGGGAAGCCCTCCACACAGTCACGATCTCTCTCCATGCGATTTCCACGTTTTTGGTGCCCTGAAGAAAGATATTCGTTGCTGCCGACTTGTTTTGTGCGAAGACGTGCACACATGGGTACAATCATGGTTCCGCAGGCAACCGCAAACATTTTTCTGTCATGATTGACCGTCTTGTATGACAGTGGGATAAATGTATTAACAGCTGTGGCGTTTATGTTTGAAATAACAAAGAGTTTACTTTCTTTCTTTTTAACTGTTCGTTACATCGATTTAAGGAGCCAGTTAACGAGCTCAAGTGGTAATCGCCTGAAAAAAAGATATCTTTGCCTGCACGTGTTTCGTATGCATGCGTGCGTATGTACTGGGTGACAGTTATTGAACTATATAAAATAAAATCGTCATAATTTCGGAACGGTTTGCATTAGAACGTTTAAACTGCACAGTTGGCCGTGGGGCGTGATGGGAATTAGTATGGTTTGGTTTGGCGACGAAGCGACTTTCGTTTTGGATAGATTCATAAATAAACAAAATTGGCGCATTTGAGAGACTGAGATTTCTCATTTCGCTATCAAGAAGTCTCTTCACCCTCAACAGGTGACTGTGTGGTGTGCAATGTCCAGTCACGGAACAATCGGTGCAATATTTCTTGATGGCACAGTGACTACCGAACAGTATGTGAAGGTTTTGAAAGATGATTTCATCCCCATTATCCAAAGTTACCCTGATTTCGACAAGATGTGGTTTCTTGCAAGACGGAGCTCGACCCCATCAAAGCAGGAGAGCATTTGGTGTCCTAGAAGAGCACTTTCGGAACCTCATTCTGGCTCTATGGTATCCAGAAGCAACTGGCACGGGCCTCGATTGGCCGCCACATTCTTCGCATCTGAACACATGCGACTCCTTTCTGTAGGGATGTATTAAAGACAAGGTGTACAGCAACAACCCTAAAACCACTGCTGATCTGAAAACACCTATTCAGGTCATCGACAGCATCGATGTTCCGATACGTCAGCGGGTCATGCAGTATTTCATTATTTGTCTGTGCCACATCATAACCAATGATGGCAGACATATCGAATATGTCATAACCTAAATCCGAATATCTGTAGCGATATTTACATGTCGAATAAAGTGTGTGCACGTCGTAGTTTGTAAATAATTTAGTTTTTTTTTTGTATAGTTCAATAATTGTCAGCCTGTACCTGTGTATGTGCGTGTGTGTTTACTTAGACTACATGTTAGTTACATAACTAGAGAAATGATGACGTACATTGGCGCTGGTGAAGGCGCCGACAATATACGGGACGACGATCCCTGTCAGGTTGGCGAATGTGTTGACAATGCCGACAACCGTCCCGGAGTAGTTGGGTGCGATGACATGCATGTTCATGTAGGGCCCCGAGCAGTGGGTGGACATGAAGAAGCCGTTGATTGCCAGCACAGTCACGATCACAGGCGCGTTGCAGCCCACCTGCGAGACCACGATCAGCGTCGCTGTCGGCACCAGAGTACCTGCAAAAAGCCGATTTCAGTCTTATCGTCGCCTGCAGTATTTAGTGATGATTGCTTTGGACCACTTAACAACAGTATGATCCGTTTCTCATCAGTCAGAAGATGATGAAATGTCTACATCGATGACAGAGAAATTAACCTTTGTCTCGACTACTTAATCGCATCAAATGACGAGCTGTAGTCACATAAAGTCCGTTCAAAATGGTTCAAATGGCTCTATGCACTATGGGACTTAAAATCTGAGGTCATCAGTCCCCTAGACTTAGAACTACTTAAATCTAACTAACCTAAGGACATCACATACATCCATGCCCGAGGCAGGATTCGAACCTGCGACTGTAGCAGCAGTGCGGTTCCGGACTGAAGCGCATTGAAACACTCGGCCACACCGGCCAGTCACATGAAGTTGCGACAGCATTTAAAATCGTATGAAGCGCTCAGCTCGCAAATATCGCGCGTCACTATAACTGTGATTTGATAAGTCTGGTAAATTTCTATGAAAGAATGGAACATTTTTGTTGTACCTTCGCGGTTGGTAAACTTGACTATTCTGAGGGTCGTGTAACGAATTTCAACTATGTATACCGTACAGTTCATTCTTGACAGCCGTCTACATTGGTCAGTGTGTCGACTGCGTTTGGAAATGGAGAATACGGAGTTTCGGGATGTTATTAAGCATTTCCTATTGAAAGGTTGGGCAAATCAAAACATAATTGGATGAAGATCACGCGGACTCTGCACCATCATTGAAGACCATTAACTTTTGGATTAACGAATTTAAACGTGGTCACCGCAAGCTGAACCATATACAAAATCCATTATATGGTAATGCAAGATCAATAAATAAAAATACATAAGATTGCTGAGGCTGTAGGCACCTCAAGTGAGCGAACGCTTAATATCGCCCACACAGAACTGGTTCTGCAGAATCTGTGTGCAAGGTAGGCGGCGCGATTGCCAACAGTCGACCAAGAACGCATCAGGTACAACATTTCAACACAATGATGTGTGGAGTAGTGCATTATCTTTTGAAAGAACAGTTTTTTGCGTGCCAGCTGTTGTATTTTTTCAGCCAATGCAAGTTTCAAACGATCCAACAATAAAATATAATAGGGTAGAGTTATGGATCGCAATCCGCAAAGCTTTTTGCACCGATTTGTGACTGTTGAGGAAATCTGGATACATCGTTATTCACCAGGGTCAGAACAATGGACATAGAATGGTCAAAGTGCACCAAAGAAGGAAAGACCATCTTGTCAGCTGGTAAGGTGATGGCCACTGTTTTTTGGGAGTCTCAAGGAATAATCTTCATAGACTATCTGGAAGAAGGGAGAACCATAAGTGGATCCTATTATGTTTCATTGTTGGATCGTTTGAAACTTAACATTGGCTGATAAAAGACAACAGCTGGCACGCAAACAGGTGCTCTTTCAAAGGATAATGCACCATCTCACACATCAGCGATGACATCTAGATCTACATCATACTCCGCAAGCCACCTAATGGTGTGTGGCGGTGGGTACTTTCGGTACCACTATCTGATCCCTCCAACCCTGTTCCACTCGCGAATACTGCGTGGGGAAAATGATTGTCGGTAAGCCTCTGTATTGGGTCTAATTTCTCGAATTTTGTCCTTGTGGTCAAGAAGCGAGATGTATGTATGTTGTCTGAGTCCTCCTGAAAAGTGCTGACCCGAAATTCCAATAGTAAAGCTCTCTGTGATGCACAACGCCTCTCTTGTAACGTCTGCCAGTGGAGTTTGTTTAGCATCTCCGTAACGCTCTCTCGCCAGCTAAACGATACCGTGACGAAACGCGCAGCTCTTCGTTGTATCTATCGGTCCTACCTGATAGGGATCCAGATAGATGAACGATACTCAAAGATCGGGCGAACAAGCGCCTTATAAGCCACTTCTTTCGTGGCTGACTTACATTTCCATAAGATTCTTCCGATTGATCTGAGTCTTGTGACTGCTTTTCCAACTATGTGTTCTATCTGGTCATTCCACTTAAGATCGCTCTGGATAATTACGCCTAGATATTTTACGGTAGACGCTGTCATCAGTAGTGTAGCTGTACAGTAGTGAATTTCTTTTCCTATGTGTGCGCAATATGTTACAATTATTTACTTTCAAGGTCAACTGCCAGAGCCTGCACCAGTCATCAGTGCTCTGCAGGTCATTTTCGCTTCGTTCAGTTTTTGTTTGTCAGCTAGGTTTTTGCTCCTCTTGAATCTGAGATGAAATACTCTTTGTTTAAGATTACAATGGCGAAAGTGCATGAACTGGGCTTTGAATTGGTTCGTCATCCATCCTACGCAACAGACTTAGCCCCAAGTAACTTCTTCCTGTTGCCTGATTTGAAACTTTGGCTTGCTGGGAAGAAATTTTCATAAAAAGAAGAAGTGATAGTTGCAGTCATCGAGAACTTCGCACAGTTTGACAGAATCTATTTTTCCGACGGGACGAAAAAGCTGGAGGATCGCTGAACCTAGTGAATATTCCTCAAAACAGACGATGTCGAGAAGTAAGATGAGTTCTTCACAAAACAAGACTTATCAAATCATACTTGTAGTTCAATTTCTAGGTAATAGATGGTTCTTAAATGTTTTGTAAACTGAAACGCAGGGCAAGTGTGTCACGTGGTAGGTGATCTTAGCAAACAATCAAGGTGGCGAAGTTAATAGGTCGTGGTAGTAATGAGGAGGGTTCACAGAAGCTTGTTAATACTGTTTTTAACAATAGTAATGAAATGAGTGTTTGCCTTTCAGTGATGTAGTTTCTGAAGTTCAAAGTGCCCTTGAATATCAGAAGGAAATGAAACTTCCTCGCAGATTAAAACTGTGTACTGGACTGAGACTCGAACTCGGGACCTTAGCTTTTCGTGGGCAAGTGCTCTACCGTCTGAGCTACCCAAGCATGACTCATGACACCTCCTCACAGCTTTAATTCCGGAAGTACCTCGTCTCCAACCTTCCAAACTTCACAGAAGCTCTCCTGCAGACCTTGCAGAACTAGCACTCCTGGGAGAAAGGATATCCTTTCTTCCAGGAGTGCTAGTTCTGCAAGCTCGGCAGGAGAGCTATACCCTTTCTTCCAGGAGTGCTAGTTCTGCAAAGTCTGCAGGAGAGATTCTGTGAAGGCACACAGTGTTAATCTGCCAGGAAGTTTCGTATCAGCGCACAGTCCGTTGCAGAGTGAAAGTTTCGTTCTGCAGAAGGATATGGGTTGCATAGTCCGTCAAGACCAGAGGGCAGTTCTCTTTCCAGTCATGCGGCACACAGGGAAGGTGTATAGAAATATGTTTTTTACCTTCTTCATTATGTATTGAAAGGTCAATGGGAAGGAAGAACATATGCTACACCGAATCTAGGATCAGCGTTGCAAAGCGACTGCTAGAGAGTAGAGCTAACTGAGTACTGTGTTCGCCAGAGTGCATCATCGAGTGCTGCCCCTATAAGACTTCAGGTAGAAACATGGACATAATCCCCGATGCACATATCTCCAACTGAGGAGAAAAATAAGACACAAAAAGATTTATTGCGTACTGCTGAAGAGGAAAAAGATGTGAAAGTGCATGGCAGTCTAAATATGCAGTGATGTAGAAAATTGTTGTGAGGTCTACTGCAACCAACAATCCTACTATATGAATTGTAGAACAATTATACTAAATGATAGGCATTAAATCTGAGTTCACAGCAACCATCAGCGTATTTAAATGCTATCGCATTCGGTTCAGAGTTTAAAAAATCAGGACATGTCGAAAACAGTAACAAACGATATATTATCTAGTAGAAAACAGCGTATTCTGAGATAAAGCTATTTTTAATTGTAACCGAAATACCAAAAAGGATTATTTATTCAGAATGTTTATAGAATCACTTCTGTTGACTTTTTATCAACAAAGCGAAAACCGTCTGTTAAAATATTTTCTTAATTTGAGGTAAACTTAGGATTGGTAAAGCAAAATAATAATTTTCATTAACATTACTGCGGAAGATAGTCTCCAAAAGAAACATATTTTTACTTTACGGTTAGGACTTCTCTTTCATCAAATAATGATATTTGTGCTCTTTCAGAGATATGATTAGTTATATGCATGCAGGTGTTAAAGGACTATTTACCTGTAGCTTTGGTTGCCACCTAGACCTGCAGTAGCATTAAAGATGGACCACAGAAATGTGAAACAGAAAAAACATAAGAAATATAACGTACAGGGTATACGCAGTAAACGATTTTTAATCGTAGATGTGACATCGATATTTCTAGGAGTGACGAATGAATTCGTTAAAACTCTAGAGCAGCGATTCCCAAACTTTTCCTCTGAGGAAACACTTTAAGAATCCTGGTACTTTGACAGAATCCCTTGCTTGTTGTGAAGGTTAAAGAAACTTAACTTAAAAAATGATAAAAACTTATTTATTCAGTGATTACGTCTATTTTAAATCATAACTAACAACAAAGAAATCATAACAAAATTTTTTAAAATAGTCGATAAAGCTTTTCGCGGAGCACTTGCTCACTTTCCGTGGAACACCAACGCTGTGCACAACACTGGTTCGGGAACGCTGTTCTTGACAGAGAAGAAGGTTTTATAAGAAAAATGTCTCTCTTCCACAACCCTGCGGAATTACATGTTTCGTACTTTTAGTTATGGAGCCCCACTGAATGACACGCTACAGTCGACATTTAAAAATGTATTTTGGAATGAGTGAGTAATAGTCCAGTTTCCTTTGTGACGCAAGTTAAGAAAACTCAATCCTTTTAAGCGGATAATGGTGCATTTGAACTAGTACAAAAAAGTTTCAGCCGAGTGAAACTCATACAAAGTAATAGAATAACAAGTCACAATTTGCGCTACTTTTTCCAATAAAAGCAAAATGTTAAGAATATTTATCACCTTCAACGAGTGCAAGGAATAGTTGAGGTAGGATTTGAGACAAAAGTGACTTTCTGTCAACACGCGTTATTCCAGTGTGCTGTTTTTGTGCAGTACTAAGCACGTACCCTATTCACTGGTGAGGCTGGCTTTTCACGGGGTGGGATCTGCACTTATCATAACAATCACGTCAGGGCTTATGAAAACATTAATTACGTGCGACAAGACAGAACCCAACAGAGGTTCAGCCTCAACGTTTGGGGTGGAATTATTCGTGACCATCTCATTAGCCCCTTCTTCTTTTCACAACGTTTTGTGGACAAACGTAACTGCAGTTTCTCAGAAATGAGGTGCTTCATTTACTCGATAACGAACCTAGAGTCATCGACCGAATGTCGTTTATGCACGATGGTACTCCGCAGACAATTAGTTTGCATCTCGATAACCAGTTTCCGAAGGATTGGTAGAATGGGTTCTGCTATCCGATCACCACATTTGAATCCAATAGATTTCTTTTTGGTGGGGGAGGGGGGACAGCACACAGTCTGGGACATATAAATTTATTGGCGTATTCGATTGCTGTACCCAATGTCGGTGTTCTGAGGAAGCGTATCCAAAAGGGATCTGACCAAATACCCAACACATAAGGAGTTTTCTTCAACGTGTGGCAAAGTATGGAACGCAGGCTCAGGTGATACATGGAATCACGGGGTCACTTCGACCACGCTCTGTAAATGTAAATGTGTCAGGTGAACGTATCATTTTTGTGCCATGCATAATAAATCATGTCGTACCTATCTAACGAAGAATTTTCAGTCGCAAGTTCATATGACCTTTTTGCAATGTTTTGATGGAAAGTATAAATCTCTAAAGTTTCTGATACATGTTTATATACAATCTGTGTGTCAGTACGTCAACCAACGGCAAAACATAGTGAAATAAAGTGAATATACAGCGCAAGAGATAAATTAAAGAACAAAATTGCACGCTATTGTGGGATAAGAAATTAAAAGACTACTATCTGCGAGTCATGAGCACTGGAGGTCGCCACTAAAGGGAGTGAAGAATTTTTGATAAAATTCGCTCGACCTTCAGGCCACCTCAAGTGGTTTAAAATCCTCTTTCTCCCATTTACTATCAATCCATATTCTGTACTCAGGCTGTTCATTCCATTCAGAAGAGCATGTAATTCTTCTTCACTTTCACTCAGGATAGCAATGTCAGCAACGAATCGAATCAATGATACCCTTTCACCTTGAATTTTAATTCTACTCCTCAGTCTTTTATTTCTATCATTGCTTCTTCTATGTACACATTGAACAGTAGGGGCGAAAGACTACATCCCTGTCTTACACCCCTTTTAATCCGTGTACTTCGTTATTATTCCCTCTTGACTCGTATTACCCCTCTCTCCCTATAGTTTACCCCTATTTGTCTCAGAATTTCGAACACTTTGCACCATTTTACTTGTTGAACGCCTTTTCCAGGTCGGCAAATTCTATGAACGTGTCCTGATTCTTCTTTAGTTATGCTTCCATTATCAACCGCAACGTTAGAATTGCCTCTCTGGTTCCTTTACCTTCCCTAAAGCCAATCTGATCTTTATCTAACACATCCTAAATTCTCTTTTCTATTCTTCTTTATATTATCGTTGTCAGCAACGTGGATGCATGAGCTGTTGAGTTCATTGTGCGATAATTGTCGCACTTGTCATCACTTGCAGTGTTTGGAATTGTATGAATGATATTTTTTCGAAAGTCAGATGTTATGTCGCCAGACACATACGTTCTACACACCAATGTGAATAATCATTTGCCGGCTGGTGTGGCCGTGCGGTTCTAGGCGCTTCAGTCTGGAACTGCGTGACCGCTGCGGTCGCAGGTTCGAATCCTGCCTCGGGCATGGATGTGTGTGATGCCCTTAGGTTAGTTAGGTTTAATTAGTTCTAAGTTCTAGGGGACTGATGACCACAGATTTTAAGTCCCAGAGTGCTCAGAGCCATTTGAACCAATAATCATTTGTTGCCACTTTCCCCAATTAATTTAGAATTCTGATGGAATGTTAGCCATCCCTTCTGCCATTTGATCTTAAGTGCTGAAAAGCTCTCTTAAATTCTGGTTCTAATACTGGATCACCAGTCTCTTCCAAATCGACTCCTGTTTTTTCTTCTATCACATCCGACAAATCTTCCCCCTTGCAGAGGCCTTCAGTGTACTCTTTCCACCTATTCACACTCTCCTCTGCATTTAGCAGTGGAATTCCCGTTGCACTCTTAATGTTACCACCCTTGCTTTTAATGTCACCGAAGGTTGTTTTGACTTTCCTGTATGCTGAGTCTGTCCTTCCGAAAATCATGTCTTTTTCGATTTCTTTATATTTTTCATGCAGCCATTTCGTCTTAGCTTCCCTGCACTTCCTATTTATTTCATTCCTCAACGACTTCTATTTCTGAATCCCTGAATTTCCCTGAACATTTTTGTACTTCCTTCTTTCATCGATCAACTGAAGAATTTCTTCTGCTATCCATGGTTTCTTCGTTGTTATCTTCTTTGTACCTACGTTTTTCTTTCTAACTTCTGTAATTGCCGTTTCTGAGATCTCCTCTTCAACTGTACTGCCTACTGAGCTAATAGTTATTGCTGTATCTTAGTACTGCTGTATCTAATTTCTTTGTGTACTGATTTTCCACGACTAATTTCTTCAACTTCGGCCTACTCTTGTAAGGGTGACGAAGACGAAAGCATCTCTCGTGTTCTACACAGCGCTGTTCAGTAGTACACACAGTCTAACATAAAACTCTCCACACCCACACGGTATTTTATATACACCTGGCGTTCCGAGGTCTACGTCGTCTTTCACAGGCCTCATGACTTGTCGAATTTTTGCTGGAACCCTGATGACCGAATCGAACTTATGCCTCTTTAGGAGCCAGATATTTTTCCTGTTACTGAGCTACAGAGTGGCAAAAATGGAAGCTTCTTCGAGTCCTTCTTGGGGTCCTCCTGCTCACGTGTGTTCGGAAAGATGGCTTGAGAAATCTGGCAATAGTTGTGGCCGTTTTGCTTTAATACTTTCCGTAAGTAGTTCGGTACCTTTGGCAGGTTTTCAGCTTCTGAGACGGCCTCCGTTTGATGCACCAAGGTCCTCAGAACAGAACGATTCAGTGACGGATGGTGATAGCTGATAGCGTACAGATATCGGTCCGTTGTGGGTGGGTTTCCAGCAAACACTGTGGTTGAGATATCCATTTGCTTCATGGCGGATGAAGACGTCAAGGAACAGCAAGGTACATCTGTCTCTACCCCCATGGTGAATTTAATGTTGCCACGGATATCCTTGATGTGATCCAAAAATTCTCCCATCTTTCCAAGTCCACGGCACAAGATAACGAACGTGTCGTCGATGAAACGTTAAAAGCAACTAGACTCTGCAGGGGCCATGTCCAGGACAATGTCGTCAAAGTGCTCCGTAAACAGGTTGGCTGCAAATGGAGCTAATGGGCTCCCCTTAGCCGTCGCTAAGGGGACCCATTAGTCGTCCGTCTGGTTCAAATATTCTCTCCATCGTACAAAAAATATGATGGCATCAGAGTGCGCAAACCACTTGACGCAGCTGGAAGCTCGAGCGAATTTTATCAGTATATATCGCTGCCAAACAGTTCATTCGTATACGAGCAATTTTGTTTTGCCACGCGCGACTTAGCGGAGTTTAAATGCAACATACAAAACTATGTTTGTCTTGTGGTATATTTGGTTTCTAAAACAATGAACGATCGGCTTGAACTTACCCATTCCGTTTATAATGCGAAATCCGTGAAGTTTGGATATGTAGCCCTTCCGGAACACAAAATCGGTGAGCCATCCGAAGAACAGACTGCCGCCCGCACTTATAACGTGGGGCGCGGCCGACAGAAAGCCGTTCTGCAACGAATAGACACATACATAGACAGATACGTGAGTGAGCGCTTCTTAGATTACAAATATAGTAAGCTATAAAATGACATCGAGAGCCTACAAGTTGTCCCACCAAATGAAAACAATTGAACAGAACTGGTATTAGAAGTTTTCGGTGGATGTTTATACTCTTCAAACTGATTAATGTTCGCTGGCAACTGTGTTCGTATTTGTTGAGGGCAGTCCGTAAAAACTCGCCATGTTGATACGCGACTACGATAATTCCTTTTGTTTATCAGGCTTGAGTAGACCCTTATAGACATTTGAGGCGAACGATGGGTGCATTGCGACTGAATATTGAGTGAACAGTGATATCCGTCTTACTGTCTGCGCACTATGTATAGGGAGCAGCCGTTACTCATAGCTGTGCGGTCTAGGGGGCGCCTTGTCACGGTCCGTGCGGCCTCCCCCCCCCCCCCCCGCCCCCTCCCCCGTCGGAGGTTCGAGTCCCCTCCCTCGGGAATGGGTGTGTGCGTTGTCCATAGTGTAAGTTAGTTTAAGTTAGATTAAGTAGTGTGTAGGCTTAGGGACCAATGACCTCAGCAGTTTGGTCCCATAACACCTTACCACAAATTTCCAATTTCCGTTACTCGTAAAGTCCCCAATCGATGTTAATCGTCGGAATTAAATTTCCCAAGGAAAATATAGAAACGAAATGGAGAAGGCTTGTAACTGATGTGAGGTGGCGGGATCTGCGATCTAGAAATGCCGCAAGATGCCTTTTGAGTTCGGC
Organism: Schistocerca piceifrons; assembly: GCF_021461385.2. Taxonomy (NCBI): domain Eukaryota; kingdom Metazoa; phylum Arthropoda; class Insecta; order Orthoptera; family Acrididae; genus Schistocerca; species Schistocerca piceifrons. The sequence goes on from NC_060138.1 coordinate 1,143,930,139, forward strand.
AGCGGTGGAATTTACTTTAGCAAGAGTTTCAGGTTAACACCATACTGCCCATTAGACATGTAGTCACATACCGGACTCACTATGGCGAATCGGCTTCCAGAAGCAAAAAAAGAAATTGATTTTCAGTATTTCACATAATTATTTATTGAATTTAAAAATTTGTAATGCTGTTGTATCTTACTCATAAAAGTTATACAACAAAAATTTTTGTTACTCCTGCAAGCCTTAAGTTAAACATAAGTTTACTCGTCTTGAATGTAAGGCGCGATCTTCATTAATTCATTTAACGTTTAACACAGTAAGTATTGAAGTTAGAAACTGTGTATAATACTATTTCTTGAGATCGTGTATGCCACGGCGCGCAAATTATCCACACTGTTTTCATACAGTGTTTGAGAATACGACCACTTAGCGACTACCAAAAAATTTTACACACAATTTTGAGACTTTTAGAAACTTTTTCTCGCTGAAATCCCCCCCCCCCCCAAAATAACGAAATGAAAAAAATTTGTAGCTTACTACATTTTCGGTGTTCGTGCTTTATGGATCTATTTTGCACAACCCCAGGCCCCATAAAGACGATAATCGGAACAACTACAAGCAGAGTAGAAAGAAAGCATAGCTAAAAAGCAATATCTCATAAATACGCAACTCGCGAAATGTAGTAACTAGGAAAACTGTTATTTTTCACTGGCCAGCTGCAGCATCTAATCTGCTGTCGATGATGCAACTACGTTCTGACTAAAGACTCAAATATGTATCATTCTAATTGAAGGTGGATGAAAGTCCGAAACGCGTCTTATCCTTACTAAAGATAGTTAACAAAGTGTCTGGTCGCTGTATTTATTAAAATAAGTAGCTATTCCCGCGACTGCGCTAGCCTATCAGTGGTTCTGTTATGACGAGTGCTATGCTGAGTAGGCAAGCTAGTAATTTGTAAATGTGTATACAGTGGTGTAGAGAAGTATGAATAAAAAAAATGCATGCAGTGCGGGTATGTAGCCACATAATAAATGTGCTTTTGTTATTTTGCTGCATGTCGAATCTGAAAGCATGCATTATATTTTCTAATTATACAAGGTGTATCAAAAAGAAAAGGTTATCCGAGATATGTGCGTGAAAACATACTGTTGGAAAGTGCAAACTCTCGAGTTTTACGTGGTTCCCGTTAGGTAGCAACAGTGTGCGCCCATTTCATTTCTAGTAAAAATAATGTCGGGACAACAGAAAGCGTTTTGTTTTCTACGTTTTGAACAGCGCGGGTCAATAATAACCGTTCAGCGTGACTTTCGTAATAGGTATGGTGTGGGTCCTCCTACAGCACAGATTATTAGACGATGGCATGAACAATTCCGAGAAACAGGTTGTTTGCGTAGACCGTCCTCGAGTGTCTGACACAGACGTCGAACGTATTCGCCATAGTTTCACAACGAGTCCGTAGAAATCCGTTCGTCGTGCAGCTCGACAGCTCAACATGCCCCCATGTCCGTCTGGCGTGTGTTGCGTCGATGTTTACATATGAAACCATACAAAATTCAGCTACTGCAAGCTCTTGGCGAAGGTGGCAAACAACAACGTGTAGAGTTCCATAATTTTGTTCTTGACAAGAGGGAGGATAACACTTTTCCTCCATGCTTAGTGTTTAGCGATGAGGCAACATTCCATTTAAATGGAAAGGTGAACCATCGTAATGGGAGAATATGGGGTATGGAACAACGACATGAAGTTGTACAACATGAGAGGGACTCTCCAAAATATAATGTGTTTTGTGCAGTTTCACGGGAAGAGGTGTATGGTGCATTTTCCTTTGCCGAGAACACTGTCACAGGAAGCACATATCTCGATATGCTTGAGAACTTTCTTTCCCCACAGTTGGAGACAGATTCGAATGACTTCATTTACCAACAGAATGGGGCACCGCCACAATGGCATCTGCAAGTGCGGGAATTTTCAAATCAAAGGATTAGTGAACGATGGATTGGTAGCCCTGGAGCAAAATATTCAGCCTTACATTGCTGACCTCCAGGGTCAGCGGACCTGACTGTATGTGATCAATTTTTGTGGGGATTTATAAAAGACTTTGTTTATGTGCCTCCGTTACCAACAACAATAACAGCATCTGTGGAAGTTGTAACTCAAGACGTGCTCGCTGCCGTGTGGGAACAATTTGAATACCGCATTGACATATGCCCTGCAGCTCAAGGGGGGGATATTGAACACCTATGAAAAGGTATTAAAAAAAACTTTTTTAGTTTCCCGTTCATCAAAAAACAAAATTCATTGTATTTGTTTAGTAGTTTCAGAAATATGGATGAGCCAAATCGGGTGATTGTTTTTGATACACCCTGTATTTAAAAAACGCCTCGATTCATTACATTTGTAGAGAAGCAGAGTCCTTAGAGGTCTGTCCGGCTCACTGGCTGTGAGGTTTTTTCACCAGAGCAAAATATACCAAACGTTTCTTCCTTACATTTCAATGCATTGTAGCACCTACATTTTTGATCCATCCCGCAACATGAATAATCTATAAATAACATAATCAATCAATAGATCGCAATGAAATTCAGCCTCATAAAAACCGTCTCACGTTCCACGTGTAAAGATGCTACGTCTCCCTGTTTGCCGTAAGCCTTTAAATGTCGCCGTCGTTGTGGGTCTTCAAGCGTCTCGGCAGCTGTAAGAGACGCGTGAAGCTCGGCGTCTAAAATTCGACGGGCTAGGGTGAGTGTATTTGTGTGTCTGTAGCTCTTAGGTCGCCTGGCGTTCTGCATCGAACTTCCGGCGGACGTGAGGTTACTCCGAGGTTAGTTGGATTCGAGTAACTTTCACAGCTGAACTCTCTTAGAACGTTGTATCTCTTCTAAATCAGATTTGCGACGCTTATTGCAATAATCTTAAATATGGTTCTCGGACCTACAGTCGGATTTTCTTTCTGTATCTCCACAAAAACTCTCCAGTTATGCCAAATGGTGTAACAACTCAGTATCATAAACTGCGCCCACAATAGCACTGTATTTGCACTTGTAATGTCGGAAATGCATATCCTCCTATTTCCATCTATTGTACTATAATTTGTTTTCCTTATTTTTGTTACCTGAATATATGACATTTCTGTGTCTTTACATATTGTAATTGTTTTACTATTTGTATATATATATATATATATATATATATATATATATATATATATATATATATATATTTATGCATTTATGTCGATGTATAATTGGTTTGTTTCGTAAATATTATTTGTATTTTTACGCTGGGTCTTGCCTAGGGAAAACTGCTATCGAACGATTACATCGATAGGTCGTGTGAAGACTCAAAGTGTGTAGGATCTTTGGTAGTGTTAACTCTGCCGCGTTGAGCGCGGGCAGAGCTGTGGGAGTCTGGCTGGAGTAGCGAGTGGAGCAGGTGTGTTGTCTGACGGTCCCGCGAATTGCCGCGCTTTCGGGGTTTGGCAGCATGTAATTGCGCTCGACTCGCGATGATAGTTTCTGACATGGTGTCGCGGACGGGAAGCATTAGCTGGCGCACATCAACAGCCCGTTTCGCCTGGTGACCGTGTCGAGAAGAAGGCGCGCCAACATCCAGCTTCTGCAACAGCGACGGCCGACAATGAGTGACTGTCGCCACCTCCTCGATCGACGGCTTCAAACCTTCAATCAACCAACAGGGAAGACTAAAAGCACGTAAAGTTTCAGAACTGTATGGCAGACCTCAGCTTTTCAAATTGTTCCATTTGCCTCGCAAAATTACAGCAACTTAGCATGAACCTTTGTTGCTCATTGTCCCAATTGCATTGCCAAGCAGGGTCCCTTCCTTTTCCGAAATGAACCCGAGTGTCGTTGAAATTCAAACGCCAGCATAATTCCATTTCACTGCTTTAATTTCAAAGTTCACATTAAGTATTCATAGCTGGCTACAATAGCTAGATTACACAGGCACAAATTAAGAGTGCGAGTTTTGTTACCGTACTTTAGCTTACCTGTGACTGCAGCTCAGCTTGGTACGTACTAAATTTTACTATTGTTAATTGTTCAGAATCGTTAAATTCAAGTTCAAAGTTAAATCTCTTCTTTGTAAATTGCGTAGATTCAAGTAGCTTTAGAAATGAGTGTTGAGGTAGTCCAAGACTAACTGTATTTCGATGTGCTTCAGAAAGAAAGCTCACTATTAACTTCAGTCACTAAATTAACTTTCGATTTTCCGGTTTCATTAATTCTTTTGCTAAATTAAGTGTAGCGAAATTTATTACTTCTGACAAACTTTCAGTTTTCACACTACACGTGTCAACCTTCAGTTGCCACGCTTCTAGTGCTAATTATATGTGTAATAACCTTTCTTTTTCAGTTATTATAGTAATTGTCCATAGGACTGGCGACCGTAATTTTCCCCCAAATCTCAAATATCTAATTACCGCTAGTTGATTGTTAATGTAACGGCCGCACATTTACTTTCTTTATTAACTTTATCCCTATTTCAAAATTAATTTCCACCAGTTTCACTTGCATTTTTCCTTTCATTTAGATGTAACCCTTTCCTCCCTCTTTACCGACAGGTTAACTTCGGTGACGATTGCTTTTCCAAAATTCCCATTAGGTGCATGCGGTTTCATTTTTCACTGTCATTAAGGTCGATAAGTGAGGGGGAGGTTACACACTTTCACGTAATAATCTATAGACACAGCGCCAACGTCGTCTGCGTACCGTTCACGTATTTGAGATTTAAAAATTTTAATAACCCTCAAAAAGGTACAACTTTCTAAAGTAGCCCATGATCTTTCTTAGGGTTCAAGCTATCTCCATATCAAATACCATCGGAATCGGTGCAGTGGTAGAGTCGTGAAAACGTAACACAGTGAGTTACTTTAGCAATTAATGATACTGGTATTCCTGTGAATTAAACACGTTGACAATTGAATAAGCATGGTATTGATTACGTTGAATCGTGTTACGTGGAACATATCAAACAAAAAAAATATTTTTTTCAAATATGACAAAGTTCAGAAGTGAAAGAGCAAATATTCCTCAAATCAATAAGTATCTTGTACTACACACTTTGTGAAGTAGTTTATATTCATCCTTAGGATTCAAGCTGTCACATGCCAAATTTCAAGGTTATCGGTTCACCGGTTTAGTCACGGAAACGTAACGGACCGTGTTAATTTCACATTTATAATACACTGAAGTTACAAAAAAACTGGTACAGGCATGCCTATTCAAATACAGAGATGTGTAAACGGGCAGAATACGGCGCTGCGGTCGACAACGCCTATACGAGACAACAAGTATCTGGTGCAGTTGTTAGCTGCTGCTGCAACAATGGCAGGTTATCAAGCTTTAAATGAGTCTGAACGTTGTGTTACAGTCGGCGCACGAGCGATGGGACACAATATCACCGCAGTAGCGATGAAGTAGGGATTTTCCCGTACGTTCATTTTACGAGCGTACCGGTAAAACACCAAATATCACTGCGGCCGGAAAAGTATCCTGCAGGAACGGGACCAACGATGACTGAAGAGAATCGTTCAACGTGACAGAAGTGCAACGCTTCCGCAAATTGCTCCAGATTTCATTGCTAGGCCATCAACAAATGTCAGCGTGCGAACCATTCAACGAAACATCATCGATATGGGCTTTCGTAGTCGAAGGTCCACTCGTGTACCCTTGATGACTGTACGACACAAAGCTTTACGCCTTGCTTGGGCCCGTCAACAACGACAATGGACTGTTGTTGACTGGAAACATGTTGACTGGTCGGACGAGTCTCGTTTCAAATTGCATCGAGTGGATGGACAGGGGAGACAACCTCATGAATCCATGGACCCTGCATGTCAGCTGGGGACTGTTCAAGCTGGTGGAGGCTCTGTAATAGTGTGGAATGCGTGCAGTTGAAGTGATATGGGACCCCTGATATGTCTACATACAACTCTGACAGGTGACACGCACGTAAGCATCCTGTCTGATCACCTGCATCCATTCATGTTCGTTGTGCATTCCTATGGAGCTGGGCAATTCCAGCAGAACAATCCGTCACCCCAAATGTCCAGAATTGCTACAGAGTGACCCCAGGAACATTCGTCTGAGTTTAAACACCCGCGCTGGCCACAAACTCCCCAGACATGAATATTACTGAGCATATCTGGGATGCCTGGCAACGTGTTGTTCAGAAGAGATCTCCACCCCCTCGTACTCTTACGGATTTATGGACAACCCTGCAGGATTCATGGTGTCAGTTCTCTCCAGCACTACTTCAGACATTAGTCGAGTCAATGCCACATCGTGTTGCGGCACTTCTGCTTGTTCGCAGGGGCACTACATGATGTTAGGCAAGTGTACCAGTTTCTTTGGCTCTTCGGTGTATTGTTCCATACTGCGCGTTGTATTCTTCAAATCAATAAATATGTTGTGCTTCACGCTTTCTACAGTAGCCTATGTTGTTCATCAGTGTTCGAGCTATCATCATACTAGATTTCATCAAAATCGGTTCAGCGGTTTAGTCCTGAAAACCTAATAGACAGTTACTTTGGAATTATAATATTAGTGTAGATATAATGCACAGCCAAGGAGCCTGGTTAACATAATTAAAGTTTTGCGTCTTCAACCATGAAGATATTGCATTCCGATCTCAGCGCCAATGCATGTTTAACACATAAATTAAGTTGTAAAATAATCAGACGTTTAAAGCTTTCTTATACTTGGGAGTTCGATCCTATGAATGATCGGGTTTGGGATTACTGGTGGTTACTAAAAGAGAACACTGTTGATTGTGTTTCCAAGCAACTTTAGGCAAGAGGATTTAGCTTTTCTGGACGGTCTTCACATTAAGTCGCAGACACTCATTTACTGTGGTCTCAACAAAAGTTGTAACGCCGAATCTTGTTGCCCCACAACTGTCGCATCTCATTCTGTGTGCGAAGAAGAGAGTCCGGTCAGGGGCAAAGAAGTAGGTCACAGAGCTTTTGTTTAGCCATCTCGTTTTAAGGGGTTTCCCTAAAGAGCTTGAGGTGTGTGCTTTGATACGACCTCTGTCGATTCTATATCCTGCTCGCTCCCCTCTTGGAAACTGGGGTACAGACTTTATTCATCACAGAACTATCAAGTATATCTAGAAATGATTGACTGTCATTATACTAAATCTTTTAGTACTGACGAATGAAACGGGAGACACTGTGTCTTTAGTAAGCGTTACATAACTTGTGTTTTTAGCGTTCCAGACCTCAAGTGATAAAAACAGAACCATTATACTTTTATAGGATCACTTTCTATTCCGTCTGTCTGTCTGTCTATCAGTTTCTCAGGAACAGATAGAGAGAGGTACCAAGCTGAAATGTGCATCACATAAGGTCTTTCGGTTCCTTAAGCTTCTAAGACGTCACAATCATTTTGATACTGGCAAAATCGCTGACCAAAACCTATAATGTACTTCTCGTTTGCCTAAAATCATGGAATTTGAAAAGAAGCAGGGTTTCACAATACAAAATCCGAAAATCGTTAATTTGTAATTATATAACTTATAAAATATTTTTTTACCGTTTTTTGTCCATTTGTCTGTCTGTTAAGACACTTTTTTTTTCGGAATCAGGTAGAGATGTTAAGTTAAAATTTATGTGAAATACTGAAGTCTACTTTCTATAAGCGGTGTAAAAAATTTAAATTTGTAATTCAATGAAATCAAAAGCTATGACCATTTTTGTCACATATTTTGAAGCAAACTCACTGGTTGAAACCTTTAAGATCTGTCAGTCTTCGTTTTAAGCTACCGTTGGCCACTCGACGATGTGGAAGTCACCAGAAACAACACGTGTTTCTAATTCCACGTTAAACTGTAGGTCCCCTTTCCCCAGTTGGATAACTGGTTCGGGTTAGGGACTCGCAAGTCGCTGAAGAGGCGTCCAGTAGAAAGACTTGTACCAGGCTATTGAGCCACACGAAATTATTATTATTACCTGTATATATGGCCCAACAGCCTTGCTGCAGTGGTAACACCGGTTCCCGTCAGATCACCGAACTTAAACGCTATCAGACTGGGCTAGTACTTGGATGGGTGACCCTCCGGTCTGCCTTCGCCCTCTCTCTATCCACCTCCTCCTCTCCCTCTCTCTCTAGCCATCCCCCGTGTCCCTCGCATCCAGGCCTACTGTCTGCGAAATGTGTTCTGAATAAAGTTAGTAGTAAAGAAGTAATAAATTTAAACGTCTTGCATTCGGTTTTTATGAAGTCGTATCTCCCATAATAAGTGTCGTACAATGATGTAATGTTTCTGGTACATTCAGTGGTATATGCGAATAGTGTCTGCAAAATGTGTCACAAATACAGTTTGTAGTAAAGAAATGATAATTTAAATGACGTGCTTCATGTGGCAGTTTTACTACATGAACAGCGAAAATGTAGTAAGCCACGAACAGTTTTTGTTTTCTGCATTTTGTGGCGGTCGACAGCGAGAAAAAGTTTCTTAGGTGTTTGAAATTATGTGTAAAATTTCTTGTAAGTCTCTAAGTCCTCTCATTCTCAAATAGTGGATAATTAAAGTATGGGTACTGTCGTGTCGCGGGCTACACTGCTTTTTCACCCTCACTGCCATTCCTTTCATAGGCTGGTGGTTCTTTACCCCACCAACCTCAAGAGGAGGGTTTGGTCTCATCAGCGCCAGACATAAATGTCGGACCTTACTAATCAACCGTATGCATAAAACTATCAACAAAGACACACCGAGCTTAATAAAGAACTTAATGCTAAATTGGAAGCCATGCAGTATAATGCCACCCATTAACGTGAAAGACGATTACTGTTTATGAAGTAAAAATTCACGCAGTGGACACCAAATGAAAAAGCTACTCCTTATGTTTCTGATCTAGACTGCCATAAAAATGCGAAGAAATTGTTAATCAGAATACAGGGAGAAGTTGTAGTCTAATTCACAATCGATTTATTGCTTTTAAACAAGACAAGACAACAAAATTATTAAAGAAACATCATACAAAAAATATTTATTCAACAAAAGCCTTACTAAAATGGGATCTATGGTGGCGAAAGTGATCTGCTGGGGATCGACACACGACACTAACCAGAACACTACTCGCCTTATCTCACTTCATACACGTGAATCCAGGTTATGGCATCAAATTACGCCACCACCGAGCATCTACATTCTACCATACAAAAAAAGGAAAAATATGGTTCGAAAGGACAGGGTGCTGAGAAATAGATATTATAGCCCTACTTCGCAGCAGCGAATACTTTACCATACTACTGGTCAAGGCGCCACACTACGATGCATTCGCCGACTGAAGTCACGGAGGTTCGAATCCTGCCTCGGGCATGGATGTGTGTGATGTCCTTAGGTTAGTTAGGTTTAAGTAGTTCTAAGTTCTAGGGGACTGATGACCACAGCAGTTGAGTCCCATAGTGCTCAGAGCCATTTGAACCATTCTTTTGAAGTCACGGACGGCGGCAATCTGTTATTAAATGCGCGTTACCGAAAAATGCAAGTACGAGGTCTTGCGTTCGGTTAATTCAGAATGCAGGTACTTCCCTAAGAGCCTCTGAAACCCCGATGGATTCCAGTGTGCAGGTGGACCCGTTTGCTGGTCTGCCAAACCAATTTGACTCTGTGCCACGACTGTGCGTATCGGAATACGTCGAATGTTCTGACAGCCGACTAAGGACAAATAAGTACACCCAAGCGTCACTCGTTGTGACCGTGATGATATAAGCGCTACCTCTGACGGTTCAGAAGGTGACTGGCACAGGCTCTAAGTCGCGCCCTAGTAATGGACGCAAGTCTCACCGTTTAGGTAGAGACCTGCAGTTCTTTACTAGCGAAGTGCCAGTACAAGAGACTTGTACAAGAGTCGATCTCCCTTTCTGTGTGTTGCCTCCTCAGCTCGGTTCCGAAAGCACATTTCTTTTTTTTGACTTCCCCCAATTTCACATAAGCCAATCACGAGCTGGAGCCCGGCATTCTAAGCTCAGTGAATGGTCTTTGCACTGCAAACCGATTTGACCAATCAGAGACTTAAAGGTAATTGGCAGAAAACGGAAAAAAATTCAGCTTTATGGCCTCTTTCCCACATGTTTGCCGTGTCTTTTGCTGACACAATACAGGGTGGAAGCACAGCCCTCCATAAACAGCTTGTTATCTCCCGTGTTGCGTCCATTTCAAAGTTTGCAAAGAACAGCCATAAACTAGCAATGACAAAACATGTTTTGAAACAGAGTCTGCATGTCTGGGCGCCAGTTTTCCTGTCCCACGGACATTTGCAGAGCGTTTACATTTCTTTTGGCGGCTTGCTCGCTAACAAGGCCTACAATGCGCTGTCGGCGACCTTTTGGCGCTAGGCCGTATACCTGGACATCTGCTCCTGCCTGTGGCATCAAGCTTAATGTGTTTCTGCATAATACAACCGCGACATGGAGCCGTCTGGAAATGTCTCTTCATCGTTCTCCAGGAAAAAAACGCGCTTTGTCGCCCCACCAAAGCCTTGCTTTTACTGCAGTCGTTTAAATCGGCACCCTGTTCCTTTGAATGCTGATAAAGCTTACCGTATTTCTTTCCCTAGAGTGCGCAAACAAGACCATAAACTGTTGCCCACCATTTCATCACAATGTATGAAGATGGAGCAATGAATAATCCACTGCTGGTGTCCAAACTAAGTTTTGTATTGATTGATTATTTTTTGTATGGTCACTCTTCTTTCGTTCAAGAAATTTAACAATTCATTTTTCCGCTTCTCATAATGGAGGTGTTATGTATCTGAAAGACTGCGTTCAATGATTTTTGGCTTGGCTCTGAGCGCTATGCGACTTAACTTCTGAGGCCATCAGTCGCCTAGAACTTAGAACTACTTAAACCTAACTAACCTAAGGACACCACACACATCCATGCCCTAGGCAAGATTCGAACCTGCGATTGTAGCGGTCGCTCAGTTCCAGACTGTAGTGCCTAGAACCGCACGGCCACTCTGGCCGGCAATGATTTTTGAATCACTTTCGTTTTCTGTAAGTGTAAAACAATGTTTCATGCACAACTGCATTTTTGGGTACTGTTTGTAGTGATGCATTATTCTCACATTGTAAAACTGATAGTGTTTGTATTGATGTTCAATATAATCACTTTCACTGGGTAAAAAGAGTGATTCTTTCCAGACAGTAAATAATATGAGTACTAAGTTTGGTTGTAGTCATTCCAGTGGTTTAGGAGTAGATGTGGCACATACATATGTACATCCATTCTTATAATTTGTATGGTCTGTAAATTATTGACATGGTATATATGAGAGGGTTTCAAAAACCGGAATTATTTAAAAAATACTGCTCACTTTTATTCAAATACCATTACAGACCTTCAAAATAATCTCCCTCAGACACGATACAACGACTCTGGCGTTCAGTCCCTTTTTGATGGCCTGTTGCGTACGCCCGAAACTTGTTTGTTTAGCTCTCAACCACCCAGAAAATAACAACGCCAAAGCTCTTTTCTCACTGCAGGACACAGGTGGAAGTCACATGGCGCTAGGTCCAGTGAATAAGGTGGATGTGGCATCACCTCAATGCCTAATTCAGTGATTGTTTCTTGAGTCTCAATGGCACGAGGAGCCAGTGTGTTATCCTGTTAAGAGATACATCCATTTCGAGCAATATGTGGTCTTTTTGTTGCACTTTTCCTCCTTAATGGCCTCCTCAATATCTCAGAATAGTAATTCGCAGTAACAGTACATTGCTCATTCACCCCATGATCGTATGCAATGCCTTGCTTATCGAAGAAGATGAGATGCATGACTTTTCCTGTACTTTGTTGACTTTTAGCCTTTTGGCTCTTGGACTTTAAGGAAGTTTGCTTTGGGCACTGTCCTATTTTTTTCTCTGGATTATTGTGATGAAACGAGGATTCGTCGCATGTGATGACTTTGTCCAAAAAATCTGGTTCTCACTGAAGTATTCCCTTCCACTGTTGACACGCCATCACACGGTGAGCCTTCTGTTCGTCACTGATAACACAAGGCACCTACTTTGCTGCAACTTTTCTGTCCTTCGTACAATGTCTTCAGCTGATCCGTAAGACATATTCATAATCTCTGCAATCTCTGTTAACGATATATGACGGTCGTCCCACAACATGACATCAGTGGTGTAGACACTGGTCTCAGTCTTCGAAGTTGGGGGCCTTCCTGGACTTCGAACATCCACAAGATCATTTTTACCCTCCCAAAATCGTTTATGCCATTCAAAAATTTGTATTTTCCCCGTGGCTTGCTCTTTGTAGGCTTGTCGCAACATTTCCAGTGTTTGTGATGGTGTTTCGTCAAGCAGAACGCAAAATCTAATAGACGCGCGCTGCTGCAACTTGAGATCCATATTGTGTACAGTAAACACGCACGTACGCTTTCCCTGCTTCCATCCAACTGTGTAGCGCCAGTCGACTGACGCGTGTGGTATTACGTCAGCCAAGGTCAGACCTTTTCTGTACTGCCAACACCAATCTCAAGCGCGGGCGCATTAAAATGCAAAAAAAGAAAAAAAAAGAAAAAAAAATTCCGGTTATTTTTGACACCCCCTTCTACTGTTGTGTTGAACTGTCAAAGGAAAAACAGATAAAAATTAAGTACACAAGTAAAAATAAAGAAATATCAAGTTATGTGAAATTTTCTTGAAGGTATGGGTTTGTTTGCAGCATGATTCATCCAGAATAGATGTAAGTAAGTGTCAGAATGCTTCTAAGAGTCACTGTACTCACACTTTGCATATCGAAGTGGAGGACACTGGCGAGGTAGAGGGGCAGTGAGGAGATGTAGATATAGAAGGTCCAGTCGAAGATCACCATGATGGCGATGAGGGCCCACAGCGCCGGGGTCGTCAGCACGCTCTTCCACGGCACGGGAAGTCGCTTCTGCAACGTAACGACACGCACGGTGGAGAATGTCTCTTCCGTGAACATGAGAAACAGCTGCGGAGCAAGCTCGTCGCTTTCCTAAGGGTGGAGAGTTGCACATAGAATACAGGCATGCAAATTGTAGTATAAAAGCACTGCAGTGTGAAATCGAAGATGAACGAGGACGTAACCTCCTGTGCATCTGCACACAAGTCCAGGAGATAGAACCGGTTCTAAAGAAACGCCCGTTTTACACATTTCTGGTCAAAATCGACTACTCAAAGTGCGTGCGCCTTGCGTGCCTGCGTGTAAATCAGCAACCAACCACGACGCGAGTGTAAATCGGCAACCTACCAAGAGTCGAGTACGTATATAGCGTCAATGATCTATGGATTGTGCCGAGTATGGAGTTCTAAATTTCCGAGTATGATGCACGCTGCGCATGCGCAGAGAGACCCCATGTGGGAGCATCAGCTAACGTCTGAAATTATAACCTATTCTGGTCGAGTTACTCCCATTATAGCAACTAATTTTGTGCTTCCGTGTCTTCTTAATCTTTATTATGTTTTTTGTTTTGTTCTCGTAGCACATTGAAAAGTTACAGGATGTCCTGGCATTTTTTCCTACCAACGTCCTCCTACAAGAGAGACGAAATATCTGAAAGCAGAAAGTATTTACGTTTTACAGAGAAAATGCAAAAATAAGAATGTAAACAGATAGCACTGTTTTAATGAAAATTATCTGAATGGGGAAGAAGTCAGAGTGCTGGACAAGAAAAATAATTTTCGGTTGTTATTTGGCGCACAACAAGAAAGCAACATACAAAGGATAAAGCAAAAAGCCATTATTTACTGCTTTCTACGTACTGTCTGACGTGTTTGCAAGTACATGTTTTCTCGAGCGAATACATGCATATGTTCTGAAATGTTTGGATGACACTATTCCTATTCCTTCAGTTCTCAGGAGTGTAGAGAATTTTCCACACGACCGTTGACAAGAACTTCCGCTATGAATTCTGTGCTGGTGATCAATAAACTCTATTGTCATTGCTTGTTCCTACTTCTGGTTACTGTATTTCGATTTTTTCGTGCGCATGACAGTCTCTCACAACCTCGCTTTCACCAATCACAAGTCAAACTGCACAACAGACAGCTCTCACAACCACCCGCAATTTTGGCGCTGACGTAAAACGGAAATGGCCACACGGAACAGACAAGACTCACAATCAGTACGGGAAGACAACGCCAGGGGCGCTGCAAGAGATGAACTTGTCTCGACTAGTTAACTGAGACGATAAAGTCGATCGTGTAGAAGGATTATAACAGATTCGTCGCGGCTGTAGCTGAAGCGACAGAAGACGCCACAATAAGAAGAGATAGAAACGGCAATCAGTTTTCTCGAGGAGTAACGGTAGCTCGTGCTTTGAGAAGTCCCTCGTGCTCAGTGTTTTATAGTGCTTCATACTCTCTCTGTTAGTGCCCGACCATTAGTGTTTGTCCAGGGTGAGCACAAAGTCTTGCCATGATTATAAAAAATTATTACAGAATAACGGTTTGACATAATAATTTACATTTGATGCCGTTACATAGGTTAGTGTTACCACTTACGGCCGCGCGTGATTAGCCGAGCGGTCTTAGGCGCTGCAGTCATGGACTGTGCGGCTGATCCCGGCGGAGGTTCGAGTCCTCCCTCGGGCATGGGTGTATGTGTTTGCCCTTAGGATAATTTAGGTTAAGTAGTGTGTAAGCGTAGGGACTGATGACCTTAGCAGTTAAGTCCCATAAGATTTCACACACATTTGAACATTTTTAAGACCACTTACGTTAGTAAACCTCAACGTGTGCTCCCTTGGTAGCTCGGAGAATGTCGAGGCGGTATTTAAGTTCCCGCCTTGTGTTTCGTAATATGTGTTTTGTCACAGTACCCACAGCAGCTTGTATCCTAGCCACCAGTTCGTCGACGTCAGCAACTGGTGTGACGAAGACTCTGCCCTTGATATAGCCACAGAAAAAAAAGTCAAGGGGCGTAATGTCTGGAGAGCGGGGTGGCCAGGGTGTTGGTGCGTTCCTTCCAATCCACCGATCCGGAAATGTTTAAATGTTTCATCCATCAAATCATGCACTATCAAAGCCCAGTGTGTGTGTGTGTGTGTGTGCGTGTGTGGGGGGGGGGGGGGTCCATCTTGCTGGAAAATTATCCATGGTTGATATTCTTCTAACTGTGGGGCAATGCTAGCGGTAACGGATTTTTCCGCGAAGAAAACCGGTCCAAAAATTTGTTATGCATGAGGCCGCACCAAACATTCACTTTTTCGCTGTCTCGCTGTAACTGTACAGTAGCATGTGGAGAATCTGAACCCCATATACGAACATTATGCCTATTTACCATTCCACTGACATGAAAGGTGGATTCATCGGTAAAGCATATGCGATTTAAGTAATCGTTAGCGCCATCAATCCTATTGAGAATCTCAGTTGCCAATTCAGCACGTGTCAGCAAATCATTCGGTTGCAAAGGACAGCACAATTTGCACTTTGTATGCATGCAATCTAAGCCTTTCATGGAGAATCTTCACCACACTGCTTGTGGCATTTGAAGTTCACGTGATGCTTGACGAGTTGATTTAGACGGACTCCGTTGAAAGGATTGCCGAACTCGATCAACAGTTGCATGAGTCACACGAGGCTGCCACTTTAAGGACGATCTTCAACGCTGCCTGTTTCGCTAAACTTTGCATACCATCGCTTTACTGATTTAACGTCAGGAGGACTGCGTCCATAAGAAGCCCAAAATTTACGCTGAACACTGATAGGCGATTTCGTTTCGTGAAACCAAAGCACAATCGCGCTTTCTCCTGCTTCGACGCCATTTCGCCAGCAACTAACGTGACCTAACAGACCGTGTTGTGGAGCACTAGCGCCATCTATTGGTCACAACAACTACTAACACTAACCTAAGTAACGGCATCAAATGTAACGTATTTTGTCAAACGGTTATGCTGTTATAAATTTTTGTAATCAGGGCAAGACTTTGTGCTCACCCTGTATATCGAAGTGCTGGATGCCGGTATCTCTCAGCTTGCAAATGTTTGAAGAATGTTGTAGCAAACTTGCTGAAGCTACTGACTGAATAATACTTTTGCTATTGGTTTCATCAGCCTGATCATCAGACGGACACTTTAAATTCATTTTAGCGCAATACTGGCACTGACCGAGCAAAAATCAGTCATCATTCACGGAATCACAGTTACTGTAAATAAGCGCTTTCCCAAACATTTTCTGAAAAATTAATGCAGAGGATATGAAACAGTCCTGGCAGATTAAAGCTATGTGCGAGACCGGAACGCAGTCCCTTTTTTCTTTTCCTTTATTTCATTTCGTTCGTTGTTTTTTGACACCCGTTAAAGTTCATCGTTGATCTATTCACTCAGTTTTTTTTATTACAGATGGCAGCTAACCCTCTGATCGAACACGCTGAGCTAAGGCGTCAGTGATCCGGGGACCTACACCTTTCGCCGGCAAGTGCTATATCGACAGAGCTACCCAAGCACGACTCATAAACCGCACTCAAAGCTTCACTTCCCAGCTTTCGTCATAAGCGAGTACGTCCAGAATCACTATGCAGACTGAATCCGATCTCATCCTAGAACGCGACCCAACTCCTAATTGGTCCAGGCCATAAGTTCTTGACATCATCACAGATCTTTTAACACGCTACATTCACCAGTCAACATTACTATGCCACTGTACTGCTTCCTCATGTGCCTCTTTCCAGTTGTGCATTCAGCTCTGACTTCATTTTTTGTGGGCGAGAAGTGTGGCAGAAACGCTACAGCGGGCTGCTAGATTTATTACCAGTAGGTTTGATTGATACGAAAGAATTACGGATATGCTTTGGGAACTCAAATGCCAACCGCTGGAAGTAAAAAAGCACTCCGTCATCAGGCCACAAGTGGCCCATCGGGACCATCCGACCGCCGTGTCATCCTCAGATGAGGATGCGGATAGGAGGGGCGTGTGGTCAGCACACCGCTCTCCCGGTCGTTACGATGGTTTTCTTTGACCGGAGCCGCTACTATTCGGTCGAGTAGCTCCTCAATTGGCATCACGGGGCTGAGTGCACCCCGAAAAACGGCAACAGCACGTGGCGGTCCGGATGGTCACCCATCCAAGTGCCGGCCACGCCCAACAGCGCGTAACTTCGGTGATCTGACGGGAACCGGTGGATCTACTGCGGCAAGGCCGTTGCCGCTGGAAGTAAGACGACGTTCTTTTTGGGGAACGCTACTGAGAAAATTTAAAGAACCGTCATTTGAAGCTAACTGCAGTCCCATCAATCTGCTGCGACTCGCGGTTCGCCTAACGACCACGAAAATCAGGTAACAGAAATTACGATCAGTACGGAGTCGCATAGATATCCGTTTTTCCACTCGCTCTGTTTGCGAGTAGAACAGGAAAGGGAATCTCTAATAGTGGTACAACGTACCATCCGCCGCTCGCGGTATGATAGCTTGCAGAGTAGGTACGTAGATGTAGATGTATTTGACCTTTTCTGCCCATGCCATGTTCCTAATCCATTAGAGATGAAAACATTTCTATACGACTTTCTTGCGTTCACAACGCCAGATTTGCACCTGGTGGCCAAAACTGGAACTAATCTTTTTCCAGTGTAAACCGGTTCCGCATTAACGCGTTTGTATATCTAGCATGTTTCGCTGATAAACGATAATTACTGCCCACGCAGGGCCTCTGTGAGTACTTGCACTTCAGTTGTAGCCGGCTGCAGTGACCGAGCTACAGTCCGGAACCGCACTGCTGCTACGGTCCCAGGTTCGATTCCTGCCTCGGGCATGCATGTGTGTGATGTCCTTAGGTTAGTTAGGTTTAAGTAGTTCTAAGACTAGGGGACTGATTGTGACGCTACAACGCAGTCCTTACTATGATTTTTTTCGCTTACTTAACACATGAAACTGTTTGTATACGATGTATTGTCTAGTGTAGATATGTATTGTAAATACTATGTTTAAATTATGTAATATTGAACACTGGCAAGTCAGGGCATATTTAGTTAAAATTGAAGTCAGAGAGATTGTTTTGTCGCGCCTCTGGGCGCGGGAGCACGCCAGCGGGTAGTAGTAGCAGTGACGCTGTGCTCGGAGTCGAGTGCTGCTATTCATAGCTGTGTTACATCTAACGGATAGTTTGTGGATATAAGTACGATGGGAAAGTAACGGTCGGCAAATCTGGAAGCATGGCCGGGCAAGTTATTATGAATTAATGGGCATAGTGCTGAAGAAACGAGGACTTAAATGTGAAGCGCACTGTGGGCCCGAGTCGCAACAGTAAAAGCCCGCTGCCACATTGTGTCGCCGCCGTGGTCTTCCGTCGATACACCGACAACGAGGGAAGTAAGATCCACGTAATTTTCGTACGATAAAATTGTAGAAGGCTTGCCAGTGGCTGTGCTTTTCTCTGAAGTTGAACAATTAATAACAAGCACTTTATAATCGAAGTGTTGCAGTTACATTCCGCACGACAATAACGCCGAGTAGGTTCCTTCCGATCCTTACCTAATTGAACCGAGTGTGTAACGCCGTTATCAAGAGAAAATATGTTAATTATTAAATTATTTGCATAGACGATGAAGAGTAAATTTCAGACTGGTTATCGTAGTTAATTGTTGCACTTCATAAGCTTACGCCAACCGTAGTAACTTAATAATAGACTGAAGTAATAAATTTGATTATTAAGATTTACTTCAATGCATATTCAGCTGAAGTTAGTTCAAGGAAACTATAAAGCTTATTCCACATGACAGTCCCCCAGTTAATGAATTATTATCATTCAAAACATAGTTAATCAATTATTGTCAATATATTTCATTATCAGTAGATTAAACTGTGCAAAGTACCTAATTTTAAAGACAGAATGACAGTCTATTATTCAAAATCTGTGTTGTCAGCCTTGCACTTAGCTGACAAATTATGAACAAAATAATTATCAAAATACTTATTGAAAGTTAACCATTAATGTTTAAGTGTAGTTAGATTGTTATGACATTGTTTTATATGACTACTGAGCCTGACACAGCACTTACGTAATAGTTCCCGTTCCACCTGCTACGCTACAAACAGGTAAACTTTACTTTTGACTCAATTATTCACGTACTTAACAGTACTGTCGCTCATCAGTTGAGCTGGCGACCGATTTTTTAATTGCTTTTACAGCTTAATCATTTCTTTCGGCAAAATTTCCACTGGCAAAATTTATTTCCAAATTATTTCCATTATTTCATTTACCGATCGTTATTGAATGAAATTACTCATTCAATGACGATCAAGTTATAACGTCTCCTGTTTCCCGCAGAATAACCATTATTTACTTCGGATTCGGATGCCTTATCCCGACGCGGGTCAAAATTCATAACTCACGGTCATTGTCAACTAGTAATTTCGCAAATCCCGGGAAGCGGGGGGGGGGGGGGGGTGTTATATGATGACCTCAGATGTTAAGTCCCATAGTGCTTAACGCCATTTGAAACATTTTGTAACCACGCGGTAGCATTAACTAATAAGCGAAGAGAAGTAGATGCAGCTAGCGTGCTTTTGCGATTAATGTCGCTGCAGCCGGCGTTACCTTGTTGATGGGCAGGATGTAGGCCTCGATGTAGCAGCGCTCGGCAGGGTCGATGCTTGGATGCTTGGCCGGCGAGTCGGCGACCAGCAGGAACCAGGGGATGCACCAGAGCAGGCCGACGGCGCCAAAGGAATAGAAGGCGAGCGGCCAGCCGCCGGCCATCTCGCACATGGCACCCGTCAGCGCCATCGACGCGATGACGCCGACGTACATCCCTGCCGGCGAACGCAACCAGTAAGAGGTACTCTGACAGGGCGCCCACACGTAACAGTACAGGCTACTCTACACTGAAACGCCAAAGAAACTGGTATAGACATGCATATTCAAATACAGAGATATGTAAACAGGCAGAACACGGCGCTGCGGTCGGGAACGCCTATACAACACAACAACTTGAAAGGTCTCTGTTGGATTCCTTTCATGTTAATTTTTTAAAACTGTTGTCATTTATGGCATACATTCCACTTCTAAATTTACTGTGGTGTTTCTGACTATCTGGGAGGAGACTGAGCAGTGGAACGTGTTACTTTTACACATAATCAAGAACGATCTGTCACACTACTACACTTTAAAACACAGTTTATATGTCATTCATGTCACACAGTCTCATACGGAACCTACATCCGCTTTCTTTTATATACTGTATAAGATAAGATACTGTCATCCCCCTTCCCTTCTGTCTGATAGGATGTCTACATCTACATTTACATCTATATCTACATTTATACTCCGCAAGCCACCCAACGGTGTGTGGCGGAGGGCACTTTACGTGCCACTGTCATTACCTCCCTTTTCTCTTCCAGTCGCGTATGGTTCGCGGGAAGAACGACTGTCTGAAAGCCTCCGTGCGCGCTCTAATCTCTCTAATTTTACATTCGTGATCTCCTCGGGAGGTATAAGTAGGGGGAAGCAATATATTCGATACCTCATCCAGAAACGAACCCTCTCGAAACCTGGCGAGCAAGCTACACCGCGATGCAGAGCGCCTCTCTTGCAGAGTCTGCCACTTGAGTTTGCTAAACATCTCCGTAACGCTATCACGGTTACCAAATAACCCTGTGACGAAACGCGCCGCTCTTCTTTGGATCTCCTCTATCTCTTCTGTCAACCCGATGTGGTACGGATCCCACACTGATGAGCAATACTCAAGTATAGGTCGAACGAGTGTTTTGTAAGCCACCTCCTTTGTTGATGGACTACATTTTCTAAGGACTCTCCCAATGAATCTCAACCTGGTACCCGCCTTACCAGCAATTAATTTTATATGATCATTCCACTTCAAATCGTTCTGCACGCATACTCCCAGATATTTTACAGAAGTAACTGCTACCAGTGTTTGTTCCGCTATCATGTAATCATACAATAAAGGATTCTTCTTTCTATATATTCGCAATACATTACATTTGTCTATGTTAAGGGTCAGTTGCCACTCCCTGCACCAAGTGCCAATCCGCTGCAGATCTTCCTGCATTTCGCTACAATTTTCTAATGCTGCAACTTCTCTGTATACTACAGCATCATCCGCGAAAAGCCGCATGGAACTTCCGACACTATCTACCAGGTCATTTATATATATTGTGAAAAGTAATGGTCCCATAACACTCCGCTGTGGCACGCCAGGGGTTACTTTAACGTCTGTAGACGTCTCTCCATTGATAACAACATGCTGTGTTCTGTTTGCTAAAAATTCTTCAATCCAGCCACACAGCTGGTCTGATATTCCGTAGGCTCTTACTTTGTTTATCAGGCGATAGTGCGGAACTGTATCGAACGCCTTCCAGAAGTCAAGGAAAATAGCATCTACCTGGGAGCCTGTATCTAATATTTTGTGGGTCTCATGATCAAATAAAGCGAGTTGGGTCTCACACGATCGCTGTTTCCGGAATCCATGTTGATTCCTACAGAGTAGATTCTGGGTTTCCAAAAACGACATGATACTCGAGCAAAAAACATGTTCTAAAATTCTACAACAGATCGATGTCAGAGATATAGGTCTAGTTTTGCGCATTTGCTCGACGACCCTTCCTGAAGACTGGGCCTACCTGTGCTCTTTTCCAATCATTTGGTACCTTCCGCTCCTCTAGAGACTTGGAATACACGGCTGTTAGGAGGGGGGCAAGTTCTTTCGCATACTCTGTGTAGAATCGAATTGATATTCCGTCAGGTCCAGTGGACTTTCCTCTGTTGAGTGATTCCAGTTGCTGATGAATGAGCAAATGTATTTCTAGTTGCATGCTTGATGGTAGCAGACAAGCCTGTCTGCTAGAGAACAGTAGGACCAATGTCGGAACAGGTAGCTACGCTTTCTAAAAGCAAAGAGGTTTCTGTTCTTAGTATGGTCCTGTCCGTCTCTTGTCATGTTGGTATAGGAAGCTGCCTCTCTGGTCACTTCCGTTTTGTATCTGGAAGCACCCTTGGTAGGGGCCCACGGCAGTCGGTCGGCGGCGAGCGTCTGAAGTGGTAAGATCTCCGGGTAAGCGCGTGTCTGCTACGTCCAGAGGACAATGGATTTCTTAAGTTCAGCCTAACTGAACATTTAATCACCTTTATTTCAGGTTTAGATCTAAAATATCTTATGTTATCTTAAATTGCAACGCAGTGTAGTTCGAGTGTGAAGTTCAGAATATCTTCCAGTAGTTGCTTTGTCACTACTTTGTGAGTAAAGTGGAACCACGTGTTGAGGATCCGTAACTCTAAGATCATCAATCTTAAATGCGAGTGTGTGTGAGATTATAACGTCTCGTCTTGACAATATTTTCCAATATAGCAACTTTTCTTTATGTTCAACACGCGTGGGGTGTACTTTGTGAGACCAGTACCACGTGCTTATACAATTGTTTGACCCATCAGGTTAATAGTAAGACAATAGTAACCAGTTCGAGGTTTTTCTTTTGTAAATTGCGTTTCGATGTAATTTATTTTAATTATCAAAATTATTGTGGAGTTACACTCTTTGTGTAAACCAAGTTGACCACGTGTAGCATGTGGTGTAGTCATCAAAGTAGCCCTCAGCTATTCTTTTTGCGAAGATTTCACAGAGAGTTAGTATGAATTTAGTATACCAGTGTGTGGTAATTTCATGACGGACAGGACTGCGCTACGTACGTAACTTCTCTGGGTGAAAATTGAATCGGTTAGTTGTGGTTAATTTCCTCTTGCATATGTTTCAACGTTCTTCGTGTGTTATTTTATGAATGCAGTGTTGTATGCAGTCTTCCAATCTTGGTCCAAATTTGATGTGTTCCGTAAGATTACAAACTCACATTTTCACAATCCTAAATAAGGCACCAGTTTAGTTATGAATCAAGTTTAATATGCTGAAATTTTAACGGAACAATGATCAATGTTAAAATAAAATCCAAATATAAACTGATTTATTTCTTTTTATTTAAATTCTCTTTATATATATATATATATATATATATATATATATATATATATATATATATATATATCAACGGTTGTCGTAAGATGACTATTAAAAGATTATAATTAATGTTAGTCTGGTTGGGAATTTGGTAAGCTAGACTGGATACCTGGTGAAACAGTTGCTCATTAATGCAAGCTTAACTTCCCTAGATAGCTGATAGCTTGTAACACGCTTTTATTGTCTTGAATATCAGCACCGCTTTCAGAACAAATTAATGCATCAACATTAAAAACTGTCTGGCACAATTGTTAAATCGATACTGCTGTTACAATGGCAGGTTTTCAAGGTTTAAGTGAGTTTGGACGTGGTGCTATAGTCGGCGCACGGGCGATGGGACACAGCAGCTCCGAGGTAGCGATGAAGTGGGAATTTTTCCGTTCGGACATTTCACGAGGGTACCGTGAATATCAGGAATCCTGTAAAACTTCAAATCTCCGACATCGCTGCGGCCGGAAAAAGATCCTGCAAGAATGGGACCAACGACGACTAAAGAGGATCGTTCCCGCAAATTGCTGCAGATTCCAATGCAGGGCCGTCAGCAAGTGTCAGCGTACGAACCATTCAACGAAACATCATCGATATTGGCTTTCGGAGCCGAAGACGCACTCGTGTACCTTTGATGACTGCACGACACAAAGCTTTATTCCTCGCCTGGGCCCGTCAAGACCGACGTTGGACTGTTTTCGACTGGAAACATGTTGCCTGGTCGAACGAGTCTCGTTTTATATTGTATCGATCGGATGGCAGTGTACGGGTGTGGAGACAACTTATGAGTCCAAGGACCCTGCACGTCAGCAGAGGACTTTTCAAGCTGGTGGAGACTCTGTAATGGTGTGGGGCGTGTACAGCTGGAGTGATATGGGATAGCTGATACGTCTAGATACGACCCCGACTCCGGCAAAACATCAAATCTCCGACATTGCTGCGGCCGGAAAAAGACCCTCCAGGAACGGGATCAACAACTGAAGAGAGTTGTTCAACATGACAGAAGTGCAACCCTTTCGCAAGTTGCTGCAGATTTCAATGCTAGGCCGTCAACAAGTGTCAGCGTGCAAACCATTCAGCGAAACATCACGGATATGAGGTTTTGGAGCCGAAGGTCAACTCGTGTACTCTTGATGACTGCAAGACACAAAGCTTTATGCCTCAACTGGGCCCATCAACACTGAAATTGGACTGTCGATGACAGGGAACATCTTGCCTGGTCGGAAGAGTCTCGTTTCAAATTGTATCAAGCGGATGAACGTTTAAGGGTATGGAGACAACCTCATGAATCCTCATGAATACATGTGAGCAGGACTCAGTTCAAACTGGTAGAGGTTCTGTAACTGTGGGGCGTGAGCAGTTGGAGTAATACGGGACCCCCATGAGACGTCTAGATACGACTCTGACTGGTCAAACACGCGCTAGCATCCTGTCTGATCACCTGCATCCATTCGTGTGCACTGCGCATTCCGACGGACTAGAGCAATTCCAGCAGGACAATGCGACACCCCACACGTCCAGAATTGTTACAGAGTGACTCCAGGAACACTCTTATGAGTTTAAACACTTCCGATGCCCACCAAACTCCTCAGATATGAATATTATTGAGCGTATCTGGGATGCCTTGCAAAGTGCTGTTCAAAAGAGATCACCGATTTATGGACAGCACTGCAGGATTCATGGTGTCAGTTCCCTCCAGTACTACTTCAGACATTAGTCGAGTCCATGCGACGTCGTGTTGCGGCACTTGTACGTCCTCGCGGGATGCTATTCAATACCAGGTGTACCAGTTTCTTTGGCTCTTCGGTGTATATTACGAAAGTGCTAGAACGAGCTCACAGGCACAGGAGCTAATGGTCACGTTGCAGGTTGCCTATCTAACAAGAAAAATTTGATTTTCTATATTTTATACAATTATTAACCGAACTCAAAGATTTAAAATGTGTAATGGAACTGAACAATAGCTCATCTTTTGCCACTTACAGTACTTGTCGATATAGTTAAGAAAAGGATTACCCAAAACACTTTATAAATATTCTAAAAAACAAGAAAAACGAAAAAACAATCGACGCACCACGAAGAAATTAATGTAAATCTACAGACAAACACATGATTACAATATCAGAAAAACTGAGGAAGTCAGTAACGTGTTGACCTACCACTGGCCCCTTATACAACCGGTCATTCAGGTTGGTACGCAGTGATGTAAAGTTGTTGGATGGCCTGAGAAATGTAGTGCCAAATTCTGTCAAACTGGTGCATTAGATCGTCAAAATACCGAGCTGGTTGGAAGGCCCTGCCCATAATGCTCAAAACATCCTCAACTGGGGAGACATTTGGCGACGTTGCTTGCCAAGGCAAGGTTTGGCAAGCGGAATGTAAGCCTAGGATGGGTTGCCATGAAGGGCAACAAAATGGGGCGTAGAAAATCGTCGAGGTACCGCCATGCTGTAAGGATGTCGCGAATGACAACGGAAGGGGGCCTGCTGCGAATAGAAATTGCAGTCCATACCATCACTCCTGGTTGTTGAGCCGTATGGTGGGTGGCAGTCATGTTGGCATCCAACCACTGTCCGGAGCGTCTTCCGACAGGTCTTCTTTGGTCGAAGACAATTCTACTCCAGTCAATGACAGTACACACCGAAGACTTCTCTGGAGACGCCCAGGTCAGCGGTATGATACTAATGTGACTGTCGCCCACCATTTCTTTTCGTAGCAGGACCGCTTTGGATGTCATCCGCGGCAACCTTACAGCACAGCGGTACCTCGGCGATTTCCTACGCTCTGGCTTGTTGTCCCTCATGGCAAACCATCTTGGGCTTACATTTCAGCAAGATAATTACCCCTGCACACGGTGAGAGTTTCTGCTGATTATCTTCGTCTTTACCAGAGCCTATCTTGGCAAGCAAGGCCGATGGATCTGTCCCCAGTTGAAAACGTGTGGAGCATTATGGGCGTGGCTTTCCAACAAGCTCCGGATTTTGATGATCTAACGTGACAATGGTACAGATTTTTCCACCAACTCAGGCAGTCAGTGAAAGCTGAATAACTATTGTATAAGAGCCAGAGATGGATCAAAGCGTTATTCATCTGCTCAGTTTGAGAAACTTTTTTTCTCTTGAATAAATCATACAGTTTTCCTGAAATTATAATTATTTCTTTCTCTGTACATGTGCGTCACATCTAACGATTTCCGTCCAATTCGGATAATTCCTTCGTGGTGTGTCGTCTTTTTGTCATGTCTTACATTGTATACTATACAATACAAACATATTCAAAATTTTTATTATGTTACATTTCGTATATTTTAAGTAACATGAGTAATATGGCTTTTATAATTTTTCAAATAAATTAAGTACTTTTCATATACTGAATTTATTTCGAAATTTTTTTGTATAACGTTATTTCTGTTTGAAATTATCAACACTAAAAATTGTTAATTATGAACTTTCACAATAACTTACCGAAAGATTGTTAATAAGATAGCCATTTGTCATATAAAATATTTTCTTAAATACCTAAACTCTCTTTGATCTTCTTGGTTGTAAGTCGTTGCTGGTAGGAGTGAGACGTAATTTTTGCCGTACACTGCCAAGTATTTCAGTTCTGATTTTATGATTTTTGTTCTTGGAAGCTAATTCAAATGATTCTGTATGATCAAAACTGCGAGTGTAATTTCGCGCTGTGGTATTCTTTTACTTGGATAAACTTAATTTAAAGAGAAGGCATAATTTTTGATTTGTGAAACCGTTGTGACTATTTATAATGAAGAAGTTCCGAGTTTGAAGACAACCTGGAAAGATTAAGAGTTACTGTACGTGAAGTGAAGGCAGTAAATCAGCACATAAATGTATTTTAACCAGGCGATGTTCGTGACTGGATGGTACTACCCAGACGTAACTTATTCTTTCAGCGAGCCACGTTTTTCCTCGAGGGCCGACAGGAAACAGATGAAGAGTTGAATTTTTATTGTGTGACCTTCTTTCTCATTCATTTTGGCTGCACTACACTGGCGTTGTCTCTGCTACAATGGAGTATTTCATTTTAAACAACAGCTAAAGTGATTTTTAAAGTTCATAAATTTAATTGTTTCTTATTTATGGATTCTTCCAGTACTTCTTGGTAGAAAAATTCCATATTCAAGGTTGAATAACAACTACAATGTTTTTGTTCTACTGATTATTGTTTCTTTCAGACTACTTCCAGCTTATTAGGCCGTCATCAGGAAACGACTGACTAGCGTCTGAGAGGAAGACTAGTTCTTACGTAACTAAACATTTAAGAAGAGATTCAATCATTTGCATAGAGTGTTTTCATCAAACTTCTTTCTTACTGTTTACATTATGCATTATACCAAGGTCAAATGTCAACAGGCCAATGCTCGTCCACACGTGGGGTGCGTCTCTCTATGGACAGTATGCGATGTGTTGAGGTTTTCCGGTGGTGTGCAAAAGTCCTAAGTCTGTCCCCGATAGAACACTTGTGGCATCAGTTCCGACGTTAACGTCGTCCCAGCGCCAATATACAGAATGTCAAGGACGAATTACAACAGCTGTGGGCCAGCTGGCCTCAGGAAAGATACAGTGGCTTTATAACGCCGTTCCTAACCGAATCAGTGCATGGATCCATGCCAACAGCGGGTGCAATGTCGTACTGATAAGTGGACTCTCACTGCCAAGTCCTTTGTAATTTTGATTCGATTTTGTAATCACTCAAATGACACCACATACGTTAAACCAGTGAAATGTCATTTCGTTTCCTCTTCCTGTTCGGAATAGTTCACTTCTTTTTCTCAGCCAGTGTATCTAAAATTCGTCGTGCGATTGTGCCCTCATGTTTGTCTGCGTTCCATTGGTTGAAAGCTAGGAAAGCTAGTATTTGAAATTAATAAATTGCAAATAGTATTGAGCTATAGGTATGGGGTGGCGCCAGTTCTGAGTTAAGCAAGCTTACAATTGCACTACCTAGGTAAGGAAAAATGATCCCGAAGATAACGATATTTTATTAGGCGGTTCGCATAGCAGAACATTTGTAACATAGTAATATGTGACGGAGTTGCGCAATCTCACAGAGAAGTGGCAAGAGTTTTATGAAATACTTTTATCAGGAATCCTTTAGAGAAGAGGGAGCGAAGTATCTTGTTGCTTTAGTACCAAAGTGCTCGGGTGATTTCGCGACTGTACTGATGTACAGATTGAATAACGGTGACGTCAACAGACCAAATTTGCTGAAAGAAGTTATTTTATTTAAATCATGATCGAATTTGAGCATATCTTCCTATTCTCAGGTGTTTCACATACGTTGTGCACACACTGGTTGCAGTGCGCTGTAGAGTAATCCGCTAATAGGAACGGTTTTGATGTGATACAGTAATATTATTACTACAACAACCATAATAGCGAAAAAACTTGTCAGGTAGACTGCTGGTTTCCCGTATAGGTGGCATATATACGGCATGTGCTGGTATGTCCGGAATCGTTTATAACTTAAATACATTATTCTAGTAAAGACACTGAAGAGCCAAAGAAACTGGTACACCTGCCTAATATCATGTAGGACCCCTGCAAGCACGCGGATATGCCAGAATACGTCGTGGCATGGACTAGACTAATGTCTGGAGTAGCGCTGGAGGGAATTGACACCGTGAATCCTGCAGAGCTGTCCAAACAATCCGTAAGAGTACGAGGCGCTGGAGATCTCTTTTGAACAGCACGTTGCAAGACATCTCATATAAGGCCAATAATGTTCGTATCTGGGGAGTTTGGTGACCAGCGGAAGTCTTTAAGCTGACAAGAGTGTTCCTGCAGCCACTCTGTAGCAATTGTGGACCTGTGGGGTGCCGCGTTGTCCTGCTGGAATTGTCAAAGTCCGTCGGAATGTACAATGGACATGAACGGACGCAGGTGATCAGAGAGGATACTTACGTACGTGTCACCTGTCAGAGTCGTATCTAGACATTGTCAGAGTCGTATCTAGACGTATCAGGTGCCCCATATCACTGAAGCTGGACACGCCCCACACCATTACAGACCCTCCACCAGCTTGAAAAGTCCCTTGCTGACATGCAGGGTCCACGGACTCATACGTTGTCTACCAGTACACGTCCATCCGCTCGATACAATTTGAAACGAGACTCGTCCGACAGGCAACAAGTTTCTAGCGATCAACAATCCAATGTTGGTGTTGACGGACCCGGGCGAGGCGTAAATCTTCGTGTAGTGCAGTTATCAAGGGTACACGAATGGGCCTTTGGCTTGGAAATCCCATATCGATGATGTTTCGTTGAATGGTTCCCACGCTGACACTTGATGACAGCCCAGCACTGAAATCTGAAGCAATTTGCGGAAGGGCTGCACTTCTGTCTCGCTGGACGATTCTCTTTAGTCGTTGGTCCCATTCTTGCAGGATCTTTTTCCGGCCACAGCGATGTCGGAGATTTGATGCTTTACCGGATTCCTGATACTCACGATACACTCGTGAAATGACTGTACGGGAAAATCCCCACTTCATCGCTACCTCGGAGATGGGAGTGCCATCGCTCGTGCGCCGACTAGAGCCCCATGCTCGAACTCCCTTAAATCCTGACAACCTGCCACTGTAACAGCAGTATCCGATCTAACAATTGCGCCAGATACCTGTTGTCTTATGCAGGGGTTGCCGACCACAGCGCCATATTCTGCCTATTTATACCGGGTGATCAAAAAGTAAGTATAAATTTGAAAACTTAATACACCACGGAATAATGTAGATAGAGAGGTAAAAATTGACACACATGCTTGGAATGACATGGGGTTTTAATAGAACAAAAAAAAAAAGTATTGCTAGACTCGTGAAAGATCTTTTGCGCGCGTCGTTTGGTGATGATCGTGTGCTCAACCGCCACTTTCGTCAAGCTTGGCCTCCCAGGTCCCCAGACCTCAGTCCGTGCGATTATTGGCTTTGGGGTTACCTGTAGTCGCAAGTGCATCGTGATCGACCGACATCTCTAGGGATGCTGAAAGACAACATCCGACGCCAATGCCTCACCATAACTCCGGACATGCTTTACAGTGCTGTTCACAACATTATTCCTCGACTACAGCTATTGTTGAGGAATGATTGTGGACTTATTGAGCATTTCCTGTAAAGAACATCATCTTTGCTTTGTCTGACAATGTTAGGCTAATTATTGCTATTCTGATCAGATGAAGCGCCATCTTTTGGACATTTTTTGAACTTTTGTATTTTTTTGGATCTAATAAAACCCCATGTCATTCCAAGCATGTGTGTCAATTTGTACCTCTCTATCTACATTATTGGGTGATTTATTCAGTTTTCAAATTTATACTGAATTTTTGATCACCCAGTATATCTCTGTATTTGAATACGCATGCTTATACCAGTTTCTTTGGCGCTTCAGTGTACATTATTCTAATTAAACAAGATTTTGCTGTTTGTTTTACATTAAGTTCTTATATTTAATAATGTCTAATTATTAATGTCAGTAGACATATTTCAGTATAAGATGTAACAGATCATTTTTAAATCGACCACATGGATACATCAGGACACAACCCAGATAAATGTTTTGCTAATGACATATTTCGCATGACTATTACGACGCCTAATTATTCTTAATCTACTGAAAAAAGTTTTTCTTCCGTTACATATCTAATCGGACAGGTAAGTGTTACGTGTTAGATCAAAGTCCTATTGATATCAGGTCAGTTAGAATCTACAAAGAAAGGAGGCACAAATGGGCTACAGTCCTCTCGGCGGAATCGTCTTTATGCTGACTCTAAGCGTTTTAGCGAAAGAACAGTCGAGATGTATGGATTGCGTCTGCTTCCGACTGCTAGACAAGTGTCGTAACGATTGCGCCACGTCGTTCAGCGACTGCTGTTGTGTCAGGCAGCTGAGCGAGATAGACATCTGATATGCGTGCCAGGTTAATGACCAGTTACGTGGTCCAGCATCCAGCCGAAGTGTTTTCAGGCGCTTGGCCACAGGTTCGAATCCTGCCTCGGGCATGGATGTGTGTGATGTCCTTAGGTTAGTTAGGTTTAATTAGTTCTAAGTTCTAGGCGACTGATGACCTGAGAAGCTAAGTCGCATAGTGCTCAGAGCCATTTGAACCATTTTTTCAGGCGCTTACGAAACCCATTTAGGTCTCGAACGTCATTTCCTCCTCAGATACACGTTGCACAATCAACTTAAGGCGTAAATATACCAAACATTGATTTCTTGGTTGTTGAGTAGCAACAGACATAGTGTGTAGAAGGATTTCGTCACTTCAATTTGATGTTCCTGGCAAAAGAGAATATTACAGTGTACTGAGAGAGGGTACTACCTGGGTACAACTATTTTACGATGCTACACTAAAAAGCCGAAGAAACTGGTTTAGGCATGCGTATTTAAATATAGAGGTATGGAAACAGGCAGAATTCGGCGCTGGGGTCGGCTACGCCTATATAAGACAACAAGTGTATGACGTATCGGTTACTACTGTTACAGTGGTGGGTTAATAAGATTTAAATGATAATCAAAATATCCACGGGTATGCTGCCGGTCTATAGTGTCCAACGGGCACAATATTTCGGCGATCAAACATGTCGCCATCATCAGGTGAACTGACGGACTGAGCTCCTGTGAACGTGCCGGCACGGAGATCCGTACGCTATGGCTGCTCAGAGGGAACTGGGTTCGGTCGCGGCGGCGGCCGATTTAAATACCCTCCGCCCGCGGCGCGCTCCCTCCGCCGTCCGCGCCCAGCGCCACGGTCGCGCGGTGGAACAGATTGCGACGGCGTCTGAGATGACGTCGGTGTGATGGCTCTGTCCGCCGTGGTCGTCACAACTATACGTCTGCTCGATTTACTCTTAATTAACCCGATCGCTGGTTCCCAAGCCTTGCTAAGATTATAGCCACAGTCACGGTTTATGAGGTCGTCATTGGTGCGAATTTCGATGGCCTCTCTAACAACGCTGTCCCAGTATCTCGACGTCTGTACCAGAATCCTCGTGCGGTCATACTCCATGGCGTGATTTTCCGATAAACAATGTTCAGCGACCGCCGACTTGCTCGGATACATCAGTCGAGTGTGCCTCTGGTGTTCACGGCATCGATCCTCGACGGTACGCATCGTCTGACCAATATACGACTTGCCACATTGACACGGAATCTGGTACACGCCGGCCTTCCTCAAACCGAGGTCATCTTTGGCGCTCCCCACCAGTGCACGAGTTTTATTTGGAGGACAAAACACAGTTCCGACCCGGTGTTTCTTCAGAATGCGGGCGATTTTCCCCGAGAGTGCGCCTGTGTATGGAATAAATGCAGTGCCTACCTCCTCCCTCGTGACTTCATCCATCTCAACAGGTTGTGCTGCAGTGGTTGGGCGGAGAGCACGTTGAATCTGCCACTCTGAGTACCCATTTTTTCGAAATACAGTTCTCAGATGTTCCAATTCCTGGGGTAGACTCTCTGTGTCAGAGATAGTGCGCGCTCTATGTACTAGAGTTTTAAGTACCCCATTCCTCTGTGAAGGGTGGTGGCAGGTGTCTGCATGCAGATACAGATCAGTGTGCGTAGCCTTCCGATACACCCCATGACCTAGGGTGCCGTCAGCCCTTCTCTTGACCAAGACGTCAAGGAAAGGTAATTTACCCTCCGTTTCAGTCTCCATAGTGAATTTGATGTTGGGGTGTATGGAGTTTAGATGTGTAAGGAAGTCAAGGAGTTTATCCATACCATGTGGCCAGATGACGAACGTGTCGTCCACGAAACGGAAAAAGCAAGTAGGTTTCCATACGGATGACGACAGGGCTTCCTCCTCGAAGTTCTCCATGTACAAATTCGCTACCACCGGTGAGAGTGGGCTACCCATGGCGACTCCCTCCGTTTGTTCGTAGTATTCTCCATTAAAAAGAAAATACGTGGAAGTCAAGACATGCCTAAAAAGTTCAGTGGTCTTCTCGTCAAACTTCTGACTAATCAGTTCTAGTGACTCTCGCAGGGATACCCCCGTAAACAAGGAAACGACGTCAAAACTCACCATGATATCTGATTCATCCAACCTGAAGCTATCAAGGCGTTTAACAAAATCCACGGAATTACGGATGTGATGAGGGCATTTACCCACATAAGGACTTAATATTCCCGTCAGGTATTTGGCCAACAAATATGTAGGTGCCCTGATGTTGCTGACAATGGGGCGTAATGGTACCCCCTCTTTGTGAACCTTCGGGAGTCCATATAGTCTAGGCGGTACCGGACCTTGGGGTAACAATTTCTTAGCGTCACCCTCCGGTAAATCTGCGTCCTTGAGAAGCGCCTTCGTCTTGTTCTCCACCTTCTTTGTAGGGTCAACGCTGATCTTCCGGTAGGAATCGTCATTTAGCAGGCTCTGCATCTTATCAGTGTAGTCCTTATGGGAGACAACAACTGTGGCATTGCCTTTGTCAGCCGGTAAGACAACAATTTCAGAGCGCTCCCTCAGATCACGAATGGCCGCCCTCTCTTTACTGCTGATATTTGACTTCATCGGCTTGGATTTCGTCAACGCACGACAAGTTTCACGACGTATTTCCTCGGCTGATTCTGGCGGAAGTCGAGCTGCAACCTGTAGGCATGTCTTGACTTCCACGTATTTTCTTTTTAATGGAGAATACTACGAACAAACGGAGGGAGTCGCCATGGATAGCCCACTCTCACCGGTGGTAGCGAATTTGTACATGGAGAACTTCGAGGAGGAAGCCCTGTCGTCATCCGTATGGAAACCTACTTGCTTTTTCCGTTACGTGGACGACACTTTCGTCATCTGGCCACATGGTATGGATAAACTCCTTGACTTCCTTACACATCTAAACTCCATACACCCCAACATCAAATTCACTATGGAGACTGAAACGGAGGGTAAATTACCTTTCCTTGACGTCTTGGTCAAGAGAAGGGCTGACGGCACCCTAGGTCATGGGGTGTATCGGAAGGCTACGCACACTGATCTGTATTTGCATGCAGACAGCTGCCACCACCCTTCACAGAGGAATGGGGTACTTAAAACTCTAGTACATAGGGCGCGCACTATCTCTGACACAGAGAGTCTACCCCAGGAATTGGAACATCTGAGAACTGTATTTCGAAAAAATGGGTACTCAGAGTGGCAGATTCAACGTGCTCTCCGCCCAACCACTGCAGCACAACCTGTTGAAATGGATGAAGTCACGAGGGAGGAGGTAGGCACTGCATTTATTCCATACACAGGCGCACTCTCGGGGAAAATCGCCCGCATTCTGAAGAAACACCGGGTCGGAACTGTGTTTTGTCCTCCAAATAAAACTCGTGCACTGGTGGGGAGCGCCAAAGATGACCTCGGTTTGAGGAAGGCCGGCGTGTACCAGATTCCGTGTCAATGTTCAAGTCGTATATTGGTCAGACGAAGCGTACCGTCGAGGATCGATGCCGTGAACACCAGAGGCACACTCGACTGATGTATCCGAGCAAGTCGGCGGTCGCTGAACATTGTTTGTCGGAAAATCACGCCATGGAATATGACCGCACGAGGATTCTGGTACAGACGTCGAGATACTGGGACAGCGTTGTTAGAGAGGCCATCGAAATTCGCACCAATGACGACCTCATAAACCGTGACTGTGGCTATAATCTTAGCAAGGCTTGAGAACCAGCGATCGGGTTAATTAAGAGTAAATCGAGCAGACGTATAGTTGTGACGACCACGGCGGACAGAGCCATCACACCGACGTCATCTCAGACGCCGTCGCAATCTGTTCCACCGCGCGACCGTGGCGCTGGGCGCGGACGGCGGAGGGAGCGCGCCGCGGGCAGAGGGTATTTAAATCGGCCGCCGCCGCGACCGAACCCAGTTCCCTCTGAGCAGCCATAGCGTACGGATCTCCGTGCCGGCACGTTCACAGGAGCTCAGTCCGTCAGTTCACCTGATGATGGCGACATGTTTGATCGCCGAAATATTGTGCCCGTTGGACACTATAGACCGGCAGCATACCCGTGGATATTTTGATTATCAAATACGCCGGGAGAAACTCAAGAATCACAAGATTTAAATGAGTTTGAACATGGTGTTACAGTCGGCGTACGAGCGATGGGATACAGCATCTCCGAGGTAGCGATGAATTGAAGTGGGGATTTTCCCGTACGACCATTTCACGAGTGTACCGTGTATCTCAGGAATCCTGTAAAACGTCAAATAAATCTCCGATATCGCTGCGGCAGGAAGAAGAGCCTGCAAGAACGGGAGAACGACGACTAAAGAGAATCGTTGCCGAAAATTGCTGCAGATTTCAACGCTGGGCCCTCAACAAGTGTCAGCGTGCGAACCATTCAACGAAACATCATCGATATTGGCTTTCGGAGCTGAAGACCCACTCGTATATCTTTGACGACTGCGCGACACAAAGCTTTATGCCTCGCCTGAGCCCGTCAAGACCGACATTGGACTATTGATGACTGGGAACATATTGCCTGGTCGGACGAGTTTCGTTCATATTGTAGGGACCGGATGGAAGTGTACGGGTGTGGAGACAACTTATGCGTCCATGGACCCTGCATGTCAGCAGGGGACTTTTCAAGGGGGTGGAGGCTCTGTAGTGGTGATGGAGTGATATAGGATCCCTGATACGTCTAAATACGACTCCGACGGGTGACACGAACGTAAGCATCCTTTCTGATCTCCTGCACCTATTCGTGTTCAGTGTGCATTCCGGCGGACTTGGACAATTCCAGCAGGACAATGCGATACCCCACACGTCGGAAATTGCTGCAGAGTGACTCCAGAGGCACTATTCTGAGTTTAAACACTTCCGCTGGTCACCATACTCCCCAGACATGAAAAATAATGAGTACATCTGGGATGCCTTGCAACGTGCTGTTCAGAAGAGATCTCCACCCCCTCGTACTCTTACGGATTTATGGACAGCCCTGTAGGATTCTTGGTGCCAGTTCCGCCCAGCACTACTTCAGACATTAGTCGAGTTCATGCCACGTCGTGTTGCGGCACTCCTGCGTGCTCGTGGGGAGCCTACACGATATTGTGATGTGTCGACAGAAGTGCCGACACAGTGTGATTTGAGGGGACCGCAATGCACGCTATAAGCACACGAAGGATGGCGTGACGGTCTGAAACAGGATCGTAATGAATGCTATAAAGAAAAGTACGTAGCTGCTGGAATACTTAACTTTAATCCATCATTTGTATACAGCGTTCTTGATGGTACAAGTGAGACTCTCTCTAGATAAATGCAATATAATGCTAATGGCGCCTCGCTAGGTCGTAGCCATGGACTTAGCTGAAGGCTATTCTAACTATCTCTCGGCAAATGAGAGAAAGGCTTCGTCAGTGTAGTCGCTAGCAAAGTCGTCCGTACAACTGGGGCGAGTGCTAGTACGTCTCTCTAGACCTGCCGTGTGGTGGCGCTCGGTCTGCTATCACTGAAAGTGGCGACACGCGGGTCCGACATGTACTAATGGACTGCGGCCGATTTAAAGCTACCACCTAGCAAGTGTGGTGTCTGGCGGTGACACCACATATTGGGCAGGTGTACCAGTTTCCTTGGCTCTTCAGTGTATAAATTACACTCATCTAAAATATTACGAGCCTCCTGTTCACATCGAAATTCCTATCTAATGCAGTCGAAACAATCTTCTAGGATATTGGTGGTGCGATTATTTTTACTAACAACCGGACAGAAACGAAAACAACAAAAAAAAAATACCACGGGGCGGAAATTTGGGATTTAACCTCGTGTTGATGACCACTTTTTAAAGAAAGACGGGATTGGGTAGGGATAGGGGAAGTGTATGTCAGTGCAGGCTTTCTTTGCGTATTCCAATGATGAAATCTTCTCGGGTGATCAGCCCATCATCTTCGCCTGAAGATGATGAGTATGGAACTCATCGAAGCCACCAAACGGTGGATTACCCGAGAAAATTTCATGATAAGGAAAGTGTTCTTCTCAAAGGAATCATAGCGTCGTTCGCCATTGGCGATATAGGGAAATCGCTCGTGGGAAAAGCACCACAGCCAAAATTATATTTCCTGCCAGGCCATGTGTAGGTGTCAGAAATCACTTCCATGTCATTTACAGCTGGCGAATTCTGCTGTCCGATGGACGAAGTAGCATCTGGAGGACACTTGGTTAACAGAAGCTTCTACTACACTCTTGTGCTATTCACTAATGTTATCAGTTTTGATATCTAGCACTTGTCTTTGGATTTCTGTATTCTATTATTGTATTTATGAACTAATTAAACAACTTTTTTGCAGCCTGGGAGACATTTAAGGAAAAACATACGCGTATGAAATAAGATCACTTGAGCTTTTCTGGGATCTTTGAAGCTTTGGTGCATAGTGTTGAGCCTACATTACCTCCAGCTATGTCGGAAGCACTAAATTGGTTGGATTTGTGTAACATAAACTGTAATTTATTTCCATTTAGTTTTGCTGTATTTGGATCTGCGTTGCTGCAGCTGTCGATATTTTGGAAATTTTGATCAGTATTATCTTTCGGATGAAATTTTCACTCTGCAGTCGAGTGTGAGCTGATACGAAACTTCCTGGGAGATTAAAGCTTCGTGCCGGACCGAGACTGGAGTTCTGGATTTACATTTTGCGGGCAAGTGTTCTACCGACTAAGCTACCGAAGAACGACTCACGACCCTTCCTCATAGCTTTATTTCCGCCAGTACCTCGTCTACTACCATCCAAACTGCACAGAAGTTCTCCTGCGAAACTTAGCAGGACTAGCACTCAAGGAAGAAAGGAAAGCAGGAGATGAGGTAGCGGCGGAAGTAAATCTGTGCGGTCGGGCCTCTATGTTGTGCTTGTATAGCTCAGTCAGAAGAGCACTTGCTCGCGAACGGCAAAGGTCCCTCATTCGAGTCTCGCTCAGGTGCACACAATTTAATATACCAGGAAGTTTCATATCAGCGCAATCTCCGTTGCAGAGTGAAAACTTCATTCTGCAACATCCTTCACCCCTCCCCCCCCCCCCCCCCCCCTCCCCCAGGCAGTGGCTAAGTTGCGTCTCCGCAAAATCGTTTCTTCAATGAGTGTCTATCATGCAAATTTCGCAGCAAAACTGTGGAGTTTGTATGGTAGGAGATGAAATAGTGTCGGAAGTAAAACTGTGAGGTCTGGTGCTGGGTCCTTCTTGGGTAACTCAAGTCGATTGTGATCTTGTCCCATAAAAGCAAAGATCCCGAGTTAGAGTCTTGGTGTTGCAAACAGATTTAATCTTCCAGGAAGTTGAATATCCTTTGATGTTGGACGGAAAAACATGTTAGTATGATGATCTGGTAACAGACGTTACTTGAATGCCATGTGTCGAAAATGCGGTGCTTCTTATGAGTTCGATGGCTGATGCACGTGCGAGAGAAAACATATTTCTGAAGATGCCCGACGTAAGTGTCAAGGGGTTTACCACATACGTTTGAAGATTCTGTGTCGTTAAGGAAATGAGTTCGGAGTAGTTAAGTGAATATGCATGATGAAGATGCAGATTTCTCTGCAGTCCAGACGAACCGGAATATCCTCGAAAGTGTGTTCGCTAAAGCCGAATATGGAATGTAGTCCACTTACCGTGTGACTGTTCGAAATGTGGTCCACTGAATTTTACTGCAAGTATCTAAAATGAAATAGGAAAAAATTGTTGCATGGAGAAAGGACGTATAAGATTTATAATATGGATTAAGAGATTCCACAATGCAATTACTATAGTACTGGAAATAATGCGACCTCAGATGAAGGAAGTGCCATCTGAACGGTACACAGATTTAAATGCCTAACAGTAAATGGCGGCTTTCGATGGGCGGCGTTCGATAGTAAACAGAGTCAGTGAAAAATGAACAGAAAGGTTACAACAAATTTGCCGATTGCTCTTAGCTAACGTTTCATTGGATTCCATACACGTTGTATTTTCAACATTCAAGAAATTTGACTTTGAGAGTTCTGCTGTGTCCTGGCGAAGAAAGAGTATTCGAATTGGTTATGTTTGTTAACCATTCGAATTTTTTCGTTTATCTCTGAGCGTAATCTAGCCACCTACGCAAATGTGTACGAAATTACACATGGAAGAAACGCCATGTGGTATAACCATTCGTCAACATTTCACTCGTTACTTATAGCTGTTTCGTAATAAATTCTGCATGTGTGACACACTGAAGAGCCAAAGAAACTGGAACATCTGCTTAATATCGTGTAGGCTCAACACGAGCACGACGTGGCATGGGCTCGACTAATGTCTGAAGTAGTGCTGGAGGGAACTGACACCATGAATCCTGCACGGCTGTACATAAATCTAACTAACCTAAGGACACCACACAGCCGGCCGAAGTAGCCGAGCGGCTCTAGGCGCTACAGTCTGGAACCGCGCGACCGCGACGGTCGCAGGTTCGAATCCTGCCTCGGGCATGGATGTGTGTGATGTCCTTAGGTTAGTTAGGTTTAAGTAGTTCTAAGTTCTAGGGGCCTGATGACCTGAGAAGTTACGTCCCATAGTGCTCAGAGCCATTTGAACCATTTGACACCACACACATCCATGCCCGAGGCAGGATTCGAACCTGCGACCGTAGCAGCAGCGCGGTTCCGGACTGAAGCGCTTAGAACCGCTCGACCACAGCGGCCGGCCGTGAGATATCCCTGAAAAACATATAACCAATGTGACCGCTGTCTTTGTTCACCAGTTTGTGTATAATCAATGTGCAAAATAGCCCTGTGAAGGGGTCCCATTGTGAACTAACTATTAATCAGACGTGTCACGATTCGGAAAGATATTTAAAACTGTTGTCATTGTTGCGTTACGATTTTGCGCAGAATTTTCAACTGCTTAGAAGTGTGACCTCTTTCAAATATAGGTTCCTTATCAGTGCACAATACAACTCTACAATTCCACAAATGAAAACTGTGAAACACTAAACATGGCCCTTCTGCTCCGAAACGCACACAGATTCTAAAATGTATCAGATGTTAGACATATAATAATAAAGAGAACTAAATATGTCGTGAGGCATTTATTTCATGTAAAATACATAGGATTATACAGCCAACCAGTTGCACATAACTGGTAGGTACATTGAACTATGTTTCGACATCTACTAGGGGTGTCTTCATCAGAATGAAATTTTGATAAATCGTAAAATTACATTGCTAAAAAGCAATGGTCAGAATTTAGAGCAGCTATGCTCAAGTCAGAAATGGCAAAGCTGGAATATTTTGTCCATGTTTGACTTGAGCATAGCTGCCCTAAATTCTGACCATTGCTTTTTAGCAATGTAATTTTACGATTTATCAAAATTTCGTTCTGATAAAGACACCCCTATAGTTGTCGAAACCTAAGTCAATGTACCTACCGGTTATGTGCAACCGGCTGGCTGTATATTCCTATGCTGAAACTAGTATACGGTTGCTGAGTAATAGCCATGTTTAAAACTGTCATATAAAATAGTAGCGATGGTGGAGAGAGAGCTTTGGTCTTAATAATGTAATTTTTTCTGGAGTTTTGGGTAAATAGCGCATTAATAAATAGTGGCATTTTCGTGTTTTTCATCAAGCACTTGAAGCAGAATCGAAAGCAAGGAAATATTAGAGTTGGTGGAAGAAGAAGGCCATGTTAGTATTCAGCATCCCCTGGATGCCTCTAATGAGGGAGCACTGACTCGTTTTAAACTATAAGAAAGTAGGTGGCTTCAGCATATTCGGAGAACCACTCCATCATCGTGTAAAGGGACTTCCCCGAGAAGACGTCATTTGAGTTAATCAGCGCGATTCTTATTTAGCTCAGGTGAACAAGTGAGTAGGAAAAGAACGGACAATAAATTTCGCGAAGAAACCATTCCAGGGTTCGCCTCACATATGGCTGGGAACTGAGCTGGACTCCATCCGTAGACATGTCGAAGTTTTAACACTGCTGTTTCACTGGAAGTGTAATGATGCTATCAGCTCTAGTAACTTTGTTAGTCTAGAACTCTTTCCTGCGATGAGAGACCTTGTTTACTGTGGCGGTCTGCTTCTTTCAATGAAGTACAGTATTTCACTATTCTTATTTTCCGTGTTTGTGAACATACACATTTTTATCGTACTTTTTTCTGAAGTCTCTTCCTGTCCTGCTCAATTCTTCACATGAGCTAAATAAGGAGGAAGCGCGCTGATTAACTCTACTCGGGAAAGTCCCTACACGTGGTTATCCAACTGTGCTTAAGTCTATTACTTCACACGAAGAAATGACGGCTATCGACAGGTAGTCTCATGTTGATTCCATGTTTCTAAATTTCCAGTAGGCTTTTGATAGCGTTATTTACAAGCGCCTTCCGACCACGCTGCGTGCCTATGGAGTATCGTATCAGTTGTGCGGCTGGGTTCGTGATGTCTTGTAAGAGAGCCCACAGTTTATAGTAATTGACGGAAGTCATCTAACGAAACATATTTTATGTCTGGACTTGTCCGAGGAAGTTTTATAGGCCCGCTACTATTATGTAAACGATTTATGGACAATCTGAGCAACCCTCTTAGATTGTTGACGATGCTGTCGTATACCGCCTAGTCAATTCATCGGAAGATCAAAACGAATTGATATCTGTATGATGCGATAAGTGTCAGTTGGCCCTAAACAACAGAAAGTGTGACATCTTCCGCATAAGAACTGAAAAAAATTTCGTTTAAATTCTGTTTACGCGATAAATAACACAAATTTAAATTTTTTAGATTCAGCTAAGTATATGGATCACAATAACAAACAACTTAAATGAAACCATCTCGTAATACCCGTATTTGTTATGGGAAAGACGAACCAATGACTACGTTTTATTAGCAGAAGACTAAGGAGATGCGACAAATCTATTAGAGACTGCCCAAACTTAGCTTGTCCGTCCTCTTATGCGGCACTGCTGCGTTGCATGGAATCCTCACTAGATAGGATTGATCGTGAACATCGACAAAGTTCAAAGAAGGGCAGCTCGTTTTGTATTATAGTGAAACAGGGGGTAAGGAGTCACAGGTATGATAAGTGAGTTGGGGTGGCAATAATTAAAACAAAGGCGCTTTCAAATGCGGCGAGATCGTTTCACAAAATTTGAATCACCAACTGTCTCCTGCCAATGCGAAAATATTTTGTTGACTCCCACCTATATGGGAAGAAATTGGCTTCATAATACAAATGTTCAGATGTGTGTGAATTCCTAAGAGACCAAACTGCTGAGGTCATCGGTCCCTAGACTCACACACTTCTTCAACTAAACTTAGACACTACTTAAACTAACTTATGCTAAGAACAAGACACACACCCATGCCCGAGGGAGGACTCGAACCTCCGGAGGGAGGGGCCGCGCAATCCGTGACATGGCACCTCAAACCGCGCGGCCACTCCGCGCAGCTTCATAACACACATTAAGACAAAAAAGAGGAAGTCAATAACGCGTTGGTCCACCTCGGCCCTTACGCAATCAATTATTCAGCTTGGAATTGACTGATAGAGTTCTTCGATGTCGTCTTGAGGGATATCGCGACAAATTCTGTCCAATTGGCGCGTTAGATCGCCAAATTCCCGAACTGGTTGGAGGGTGATTGTCAGGTTGACGTCCCGTCGTTGTCCTGGGCAACGTCAGATACGTCTTCGTTTGTCATCCAGGTTCAGTTCAAAGCGAGACTCATCGCTGAAGTCAATTCTACTGAAGTCAATGAGATTTATGGCCGAAGATATGTTTGGGGAAGCTCTGGACAGCGGTCGGATACCAACCTGAATGTCGCCTGCATACGGCCCAACAACCCAGAGTGATGGTCTGGGGTGTCATTTCTTTTCATAGCAGGACCCCCATTGGATTTCATCTGCGTCACCCTTACAGCACAGCGGTACTTAGACGATATTCTAGGCTCCACGTTATTGCCATTCACGGCAAGCCATCCTGGGCTTCCATTTCAGCAAGATAATGCCACCCCGCACACAGCGAGGCTTTCTTCTGCTTGTCTTCGTGTTCGCCATACCCTACCTT
The DNA here is from genome assembly GCF_021461385.2 of Schistocerca piceifrons. Classification (NCBI taxonomy): domain Eukaryota; kingdom Metazoa; phylum Arthropoda; class Insecta; order Orthoptera; family Acrididae; genus Schistocerca; species Schistocerca piceifrons. Next base: position 1,143,973,057 of record NC_060138.1, read on the forward strand.
GGTCACCAAGTTCTCCAGATCTTTCCCCAGTTGCGAACGTTTGCAGCATTATGGGCAGAGCACTCCAAACATTTCAGGATTTTGACTAACTAGCGCGGAAGTCGGACAAAATTTGGTATGATATCCCTCAGGGTATCTAATAACTTAAAAACTCCATCAACCAATACCAAGGCGATAAATTACTGCATAAGGGCCAAAGGTGGACCAACGCTTTGTTGACTTGTTCAATTTATGAAGCTCTTTCTCTTGACTAAATCATCCATTTTTTTCTGAAATTGTAATAATTTGTTTGTCTATACATGTACATGTACACCACGTCTAACGGATAATTCTATGTGGTTCGTCCTTTTTTTTCTTGGAGTGTAAAATAAGAGAAACCACGGCTCCCACATAAAGATTTAAACATTCATTTTTTCCATGTGCCATGCGAGAGTGGAATGGTACATAAATGTTCTGATAGTAGTTTTATTTATGAAGAAACAGTCACTCTTGGTTGCAGAGACATATTTACTATTTATTTACCAATGACACGTTTCGCCTGCTTCAGATATCTTCAGACTTCCGTTATAAGTGTTTTGACCCCATTTTGCTTTATTGGAGTTAATAGCAAGCAACTGCAATATTAAATGGTTTTAGGTACATAAGATACCGAGATCACAGAACGTCCCAGCAAATAATGTGCTCGGTATCAACATGTACCTAACACCACCAAATATTCAGTAAGTCATGTGGCAGTTGCTTGCTAGTTACTCCTGTGTTTCAAAATGCAGTCATGTCACTTGTGACAAAATCTAATTTTTTGTGTATGCCAATTTGAAGCTGCCTGAATCAGACGAAACGCGTCATTGGCAAATAGATAATAAATACATCCCCGCAACCAAGACTGTCTGTTTGTTCCTTCATCGTATATTACTGGTTGCTGTACCATCCCAGCCATGTGTGGAAAATAGTTTGTTTACCCTTTTCCAAACAATTAACTGTGTAAATGTAGATGCAACGTTTTTAGGTTCGAATTTTCGTTCGTATGTTAGGCATTTCAACATAAATCTTGTTAAAACAAATTGCTTGACACATCCATTACTCTGTCTTGCTACACTCTAAGTGTTCTGGAAGAGCAATCTCTGAGCGACTACTGTGCTTCGTGCTTTCAGTTACACCACTAAAATGCAGTCTGCTGGGTAAGGGTAAAATGAGACTACAGTGCAAGTAAAAGTTTTCTCCCTGTCAGAAAATTCATGATGACTGTGACTGGAGGCCTTTAGTTTTAGAAACTTGTCAAATCGACGACAGCGCTAAGGGAAAAGGAGACTGTGATTGCCATTACTATAAAAATGCTGTAGTTAACGATGACGATATCTCAAAATGGGAAGCAGAGTACATCTGAGATCTTCTTTCCCTTCGTGTCACCATCACGTGTACACTTCCTCATTAACTTCTGAAATACTCCAAACATAATAATAGACTAAGCTGGAAATTATAATCAAACTTACGTCTCCATTGTCATTACCCACCTACAAATAAGTTATAGTTTCAGTACAGCCCTTGTGGGGTAGTCTAAAGAAGTTAAAAGTATAGCAATTGGAGTTACATAAGTGTTTACATAAAAGAAAAGATCTTGGGGGGAAAATGGGGCTTTGAACGTTGTGAACTCACCCAGGAAAATGACAGAGAACTTGCTCCTTTCGTGGTCAGGCGCCCATCTGGAAGTCAGCGTTTGAATAGCCGGTACTATGCCGCCCTAGAAATGACGTCAAGCTGGTGTCAACAGATTACATAAAATTCTAATTTTTCTGAAAGTAAAATTTCGATACAGGAAGAGTCTCGAGAAAAATAAATACTTTTTAATATTTGTAAGAGCTAAATTCACGACGGTGCTACTACGTGCTCCATAGTACATCTTCATTGCAATCCAGTGGATTTCAAGAACATTAGTCTCTGGGATGCCTGAAGGAGTCAAAGATGTACATTTTATTTCAATATAAATACAATGAAATGACTGAATGTTAAAGAATATTGTTGTATTGCAACGCTAATGTTAATTATAAAGTAACCAAAAAATCAGTTTTAAGAATTTTTCTGAAGAAAATGATTTAACTTATTTTTACGCTACGTCACATTGACAGGGGTTCATTATTTTCGTACCTCATTCATAATTTTATCTTTCCCAGGTGCACATTTGGGTTTATTTTATATTTAGTTATTGGGAGCAGCAGTCTCATTCCTTTCCATATGCAAATCTCACCATAGTCACCTGACTGCGATGGGAACATGGCGACATAGCTTCAGGTTAGAGGAAGTCCCTCGCTTTCTTTCTCTGGGAGCTGTGGAGGAATTCGTTGGTTGTCTTTACGCCTGCCTGAGGGGAACGAGTTTCAACAGCACAAACGAGTCTTCTCGCCATTTACATAATCGAATCCCTTGACTGGACCCGTAGTATCCAGCGCAGAACTTTCTAGAATCTTCTATATCTTTTCTCTGTTCAGAAACAACCTAGGAGCGACGACCGCCCACACTTTTCCAGCCTCTCTGATTGGCTTAGCAGCCACGCTTTTTTCACAGGTGCCTAGGATTGGTCAGTTGCTCCCCCTCCACAAAGAACTAACTCTGGACACACCGTCCACAGAAATTTGTGAATTTTCGATCCCCGACCCGAGTAGACGGTAGGTACGCTCGTTCTGATGGAACGTGGAATTTGATCGTAAGTCAGGATTAGATTTTTGCGTTTGAAGTTTAGTCACTTCACATGGGATTTACAATCATGAAGTTATGCTAGCGCACAGGGTGTACTAACAAGGGAACCTCCCCATCGCACCCCCCTCAGATTTAGTTATAAGTTGGCACAGTGAACAGGCCTTGAAACGCTGAACACAGATCAATCGAGAAAACAGGAAGAAGTTGTGTGGAACTATGAAAAAAATAAGCAAAATATACAAACTGAGTAATCCATGCGTAGGATATGCAACATCAAGGACAACGTGAGCACAGAAGCGCAGTGGTCCCGTGGTTAGCGTGAGCAGCTGCGGAACGAAAGGTCCTTGGTCCTAGTCTTCCCTCGAGTGAAAGTTTTAATTTTTTATTTTCAGACAATTATGAAAGTTCAGGCACTTACAGATAATCAACTTCGCTCTCCAAAATTCCAGGACATGTTCAGATTTGCTTGGACATATGCAGGATTTGGCGGTCTACACACGGAAAAATTTGAAAACGTTAAAAACATATGTTTTGACAGAGCACAGTGAAAACTGTGTGACTGTGAAAGTGTTGCATTCATTTGTTGCAGTTTATGTGACAAACTCTTATGTTTTCATCGCTTTATTGGAGTGATTATCACATCCACAAGAAAACCTAAATCGGGCAAGGTAGAAGAATCTTTTTACCCATTCACCAAGTGTACAAGTTAGGTGGGTCGACAACATATTCCCGTCATGTGACGCGCATGCCGTCACCAGTGTCTTATAGAATATATCAGACGAGTTTTCCTGTGGAGGAATCGTAAGACCTTGCGATTAAATGTTTTCGGTTCCCATTGGAGAGGCACGTCCTTTCGTCTACTAATCGCACGGTTTTGCGGTGCGGTCGCAAAACACAGACACTAAACTTATTTCAGTGAACAGAGACGTCAATGTACGAACGGACAGATCATAACTTTGCGAAAATAAAAAATTAAACTTTTCACCTGAGGGAAGACTTGAACCAAGGACCTTTCGTTCCACAGCTGCTTACGCTAACCTCGGGACCACTGCGGTCCTGAGCTCACGTTCTCCTTGATGTTGCATATCCTATGCATGGATTACTCAGTTTGTATATTTTGCTTATTTTTTTCATAGTTCCACACAACTTCTTCCTGTTTTCTCGATTGATCTGTGTTCAGTGTTTCAAGGCCTGTCCACTGTGCCAACTTATAACTAAATCTGAGGGGGGTGCGATGGGGAGGTTTCCTTGTAAGTAGCACGGTCGCACTATGAAATCGGTGATTAAATTTGCAAATTTCCACCCCGAGATCCTCACATGTAATTATGCGGTCAAAGTGTTAATTCCATTTGTTCTAAACTCAGTGTTGAGTGAGTCTTATAATTTTTATTACTATGGTGTCGGACGCCACGTGGTCATCGGCCATTTCAACTTTGACATTATACACTGTATCTGAAAGAACTGAGGCCCATGAGTACCAATAGTCATTGTACAAGGTGAAAAGTATTGAACTATATGAAAAAAATCAATTAGTTACAAACTATGGCGTGCACACACTTTATTCAACATGCAAACGTCACTACAGCTATTTGGATTTAGGATATGACATGTTCGATATGCTTGCCATCATTGGCGATGATGTGGTGCAGACGAATAGCGAAATTTTGCATGACCCTCTGAAGTGTCGAAGCATCGATGCTGACGATGACCTGAATGGCTGTTTTCAGCTCAGCAATGGTCTTGGGGTTATTGCTGTACACTTTGTGTTTAATATAGCCCCACAAAAAGGAGTCGCATGTGTTCAGACCTGGAGAATATGGTGGCCAATCGAGGCCCATGCCAATGGCCTCTGGGTACCCCAGAACCAGAATGTGGTCCCCAAAGTGCTCCTCCAGGACATCAAACACTCTCCTGCTTCGATGGGGTGGAAAATAATACGGTGTGTTAGAATCCTGAATAAAATCAACATGTTTCGAGGCACATAGGAAGCTTCAGTAAATTCACCAGCTCAGCCCTTAAAACCAATTTATGGAAGTTTCTAAATAGGGTTTTGTGAGACATTATGATCTTTATTCAAATGTTTGCAAGCTGCGATTTTAAGCATTTTTGTTGCACTCTCCCAAGGGGCACAGAAGGTAGTTACTATTACTGCAGATGTTATTTGTATAAGCTCGATTTCCCCTTTACGACCTGATATGAATACCATGCATGGGAGTAGAGTTCCAGCATAGATCGTATAAATACTCTGAGTGTAAAACCCTAAGCAGACAATCTGAAGGCAGACTGGCAGTTGCTGTACCTACAACTGAGCCACATATGATGTCTCCTCCTCATAATCACGTAAACTGTTACTCTCAGATGTTTTACAGATGTGAGTGATTCTGCCGGCCGGGGTAGCCGAGCGGTTCTAGGCGCTACAGTCTGGAACCGCGCGACCGCTATGGTCCCAGGTTCGAATCCTGCCTCGGGCATGGATGTGTGTGATGTCCTTAGGTTAGTTAGGTTTAAGTAGTTCTAAGTTCTAGGGGACTGGTGACCTCAGAAGTTAAGTCCCATAGTGCTCAGAGCCATTTGAACCATTTTGAGTGATTCTAGCTGTAACTCATCAGTTCTAGTCAACGACTATTACGTTTGACATTTCGCCAAGTTCACAATGGTATATTTTTGTAAATTAAAAACAATTTGAAAGTCTTTCGGCCGGAAATTTTATGAGATAACAGTTTCGCATTTTTTTTTATCTCAACACTTATTCGTGCAGGAAAGAAATTTCCTTCATAGTGACGCAAGTATTTTTCTAGCAATATTGTAAAAATAAGGTACTTTTAAAGCTCTCTCTCAGCACACAGCTAGTTAATTGTTCACATAGCCTTGACAATTGAAATTACACAAAGTTGCATCAGCCAGAAGACACGTTTAGGATGAGGTAGACGACTGTCATTTGCATTCATTTAAGTGGCTGCCGGTCTTTTCAAGTCAGTCCAGGTTAGCCCTGCATACTGGTGCAGGAGGCGCTAATAGCTGTGCTAAACAAACAACCGACCCAGTGGGATTTTCTGTGTGTGTCATCGAGGGGGCTTTTACAGTGAATCTTCTGCTCATACCAAATATGGGTGGCGACACAGCTCGCTCTATACGTTTAAATTTTCGTATCTCTTCAAAATGTTACTTCTGCTTTAGTTATTTAGTGGTTCTGGACAAATGCTGAAATAATTTGTATAACTGTCAGTGATCTATTACGTTTTATAAAGATACATGAAAATATATTCTTTAACCCCATCATATACTTTGACATATAATCAAATATAAAGAATACATATACGACAAAAAAAGGACGCACTCGAAGAAATTATCGGAATGGGACGGAAACCTGTAGATGTGATGTACATGTACAGACAAACAAATGATTACAGTTAAAAAAAAACTGGAAGATTAATGAAAGAGAGAGAGCCTCACAAATTCAACAAGTGGATAACACGTTCGTCGACCTCTGGCCCTTATGCAAGCAGATATACGGCTTGGCATGATCGATAGTCTTGCTGGATGTCTTGATGGATGTCGTGCCAAATTCTGTCCAAATTGGCGCGTTAGATCGTCAAAATCCCGAGCTAGGTGGAGGGCCCTGCGCATAATGCTCGAAACGTTTTCCATTGGGGAGAGAACCGACAACCTTGCTGGCCAAGGTAGGATTTGGCAAAGATGAAGACAAGCACTAGGAATTCTCGCCGTGTTGCGGGCGGGCAATATCTTGCTGAAATGTTAGCCCTGGATGGTTTATGATGGGCAACAAAACGGGATGTGGAATATCGTCATCATAACGCTGTACTGTAAGTGTTCCGCGGATGATATAGAAGAGGTCCTGCTATGAAAAGAAAATTGACCCCTGCACCATCATTACTGGTTGTCGGGCCGTATGGCGGGACACAGTCAGGTTCGTCACCAACCAATGCCTGGAACATCTCCAGACACATCTGGTCATTGGAGATAAGTTCGAAGCAGGGTCGTTACTGAAGACTATTTTGCTCCAGTCACTGCCATTACAGGCCAGAGACGTGTCCAGGGACTCACACGTCAGCAGTGAGATACCAAGCTGACTGTCGCCCATCATATGCCCCGACAACCAGAAGCGAAAGTCTGGGGTTTCATTTCATTTAATAGCAGGTCCCTTTTGCTTGTCATCTGTTACTCACTTGGAGCACAGCGGTATGTGTCGACGATGTTCTACACCCCGTTTTCTTGTTGCCCTTCATGGAAAGCCATCCTGAGGCTACATTTCAGCAAGATAAAGCCCGCCCGCACACTGCAATAGTTTCTACTGTTTATCTTCATGCATACCAAACCCTAAATTGACCAGCAAGGTCGCAGAACGTCTCCCAAATTGAGAACGTTTGCAACATTATGGGCAGGGTCCTCCAACCAGCTCGATTTTGACGATCTAACGCACTATCAAACAGAATTTGGCACGTTATCTCCGAGGAGGACGTCAAAGAACTCTATCAGTCAACACCAAGCAGAAATACTGCTTGCATAAAGGCCAGAGGAGGACCAATGCGTTATCACATCTTGTATTCGGATAATTTCTATGTGGTCAGTCGTTCTTTTGCCTTAGAGTGTAATTACGGTAGAAGGACAAGATACGAGGTTTGTCCAAATGAGAAAATCACAAACTATATACACACACCAAAAAAAGTTTTGCGTCACCCCGGTTCCGAGAACTCCTGAAGATAGACGGTGATTGTGGATATTGTATCACAGGCACAGTCTCTTTGACTATTCAGAGATGACACTAAACCCGCCCAAAGATGTAAACAAACATGCATGAGCAACGCCTATTAGTGAGAGGGGGTCCGTCAGCCGATCAGCTCCAGCCATTCCACCAGGAAGGAGCTACACGGCTCGTGATGTCTGTAGTTCAACCATGTCTAGACGGTCAATACCGCGGTTCGACCGCGTCCGCATTGTTACTTTGTGCCAGGAAGGGCTCTCAACAAGGGAAGTGTCCAGGCGTCTCGGAGTGAACCAAATCGTGTTGTTCGGACATAGAGGAGATACAGAGCTACAGGAACTGTCGACGACATGGCTCGCTCAGGCCGCCCAAGGGCTACCACTGCAATGGATGACGGCTACCTACGGATTATTGCTCGGAGGAACCCTGACAGCAACGCTACCATGTTGAATAATGCTTTTCGTGCAGCCACAGGACCTCGTGTTATGACTCAAACTGTGCGCAGTAGGCTGCATGATGTGCAACTTCACTCCCGACGTCTATGGTGAGGCCCATCTTTGCAACCACGACACCATCCAGTACAGATGGGCCCAACAACATGCCGAATGGTCCGCTCAGGATTGGCATCAAGTTCTCTTCACCGATAAGTGTCGCATATGCCTTCAACCAGACAATCGTGTTTGGAGGCAACCCGGTCAGGCTGAACGCCTTAGACACACTGTCCAGCGAGTGCTGCAAGCTGAAGGTTCCCAGCTGTTTTGGGGTGGCATTATGTGGAGCCGACGTACGGCGCTGATGGTCATGGAAGGCACGGTAACGGCTGTACGATACGTAAATGCCATCCTCAGACCGACAGTGCAACCATGTCGGCAGTACATTGGCGTGGCGTTCGTCTTCATGGACAACAATTCGCTCCCCCATAGTGCACAACTTGTGAATGACTTCCTGCAAGATAACGACAACGCTCGACTAGAGTGGCCAGCATGTACTTCAGATATGAACCCTATCGAACATGCCTGGGATAGATTGAAAAGGGCTGTATATGGACGACTTGACCCACCAATCACACTGAGGCATCTACGCCGAATCGCCGTTGAGGAGTGGGACAATCTGGACCAACAGTGCCTTGATGAACTTGTGGATAGTATGCCACGACGAATACAGGCATGAACCAATGCAAGAGGACGTGCTACTGGGAATTAGAGGTACCGGTGGGTACAGCAATCTGGACCACCACCTCTGAAGGTCTCGCTGTATGGTGGTACAACAAGCAATGTGTGGTTTTCATGAGCAATAAAAAGGGCAGAAATGCAGGTGATGGAAAACTTTTTTTGATGTGTGTGTATTGACAGTACTAATATGCTAATTTGCAAGTTCTATGTTACAGATGTGCCGAATATTACTACAGTTGACATGATTTTACAGTTAAATTAACATTGTGCTCAAATTACATGGCATCTACGCAGAGCGTCCGACAAAACTGTTCAAGATACCGAAAGAAATAATATTGTGATATCTTTACAAGCAAAAGCGAATTGGTTCCAACATTTGAGGTCTCAACCCCAGAAGCAGTTTCTACTTAGTACACATATCAGGAAAGAAATGCTTTAGGGGTACGATACCCCTAACAGCCATTAGGAATGCAGAAGGGTATGGGATTTCGAAAATAGCTGAAGCAATTACAACAAAACTTAATACACATTTGACACATTAACTGGGAAAGAATACGGAGTGAGTAATATAGGCATAGCGTCCCTGGAGGGGTGCTGCAACCGGAAATATGGTGACATATAAAATCAAATGAGTTCATAACTTTTGGATTTGCTAGGGTGATTGCTGGCAGTTCCAATGACACCCGAGTTCAAGACTCGTCGTGTAAAACTAACAGAGCACTATAGAATTGTACAAAATTTTTGGAGACTATGAAAATTGTGTAGAACCTTCTAGAAGAACTAAATTTGTAAGAAATCCTTTTCCCAATCTTTTATTTCCTGAGGAAAAAATGGTTAAAATGGCTCTAAGCACTATGGGACTTAACATCTGAGGTCATCAGTCCCCCTAGACTTAGAACAACTTAAACGTAACTAACCTAAGGACATCACACACATCCATGCCTGAGGCAGGATTCGAACCTGTGACCGCAGCAGCGCGGTTCCGGACTGAAGCGCCTAGAATTTCTCGGCCACAACGGCCGGCTTTTCTGAGAAAATAAGTAGCCGGACGACGTCAGATAATCATCAGATATATTTATGCACAGTGACGAAAAAAATTCCCAAGGTGGAGTTCTGCGAGCCGTGTTTCCATATCGGAAAGACGACGTCTTTTCAAATTTCGCGCCAGTCGCGTATGCTTGGCGCAATCAAGATTGTATTAATTAGCGCTGTAGCAGTGGTGAGCTTTAGTTACTGGACGTGGTGAGATGATGTTAGTCAATAATGCCTTTAAGACGACGCAGACATCATTATCAACAGCTCACTGTATATAAACAAAGCCGTACTTGGCAGGAATGTAGCTACTGTAAATGATTCCTGGCAGCGGTGGTCACGGGAAGGTTTGGTCGCAAGAAAACCGGGCTCCATACGGCCACGTGGCCGTACCGAAAGGGAAGCCCATCGTGTTCGGTGCATGGCTGTGACGCATCGTATTGCATCCGTAACAGCCATTGGAGCAGCAGTTGGCACGACAGTGACACAACTATTATAAATCGCTTACCTCAATAACATCTCAGAGCCAGACCATAGAGTAAATATCTCTGGCGTGAGCACTGCGTTCTGCGCATGTTGCCAACATTAAACCAGGATTGTCACGTGTTTTCGGGACTTCGCTGTGCGTTTGTGCTTTCCGCAGCATTTGAAGTTTGTAATATCAGGAGTTTTTGTTGTGTTTCACCGTTTGTTGATAGTGTAATAGCGATGGTGAATTACTGTTGTTGCTACGGATGCAAAGAAAAATATGTGAAAGGAGGGATAGTAACTTTTCATGGGTATATACCATGTAGTTCTAATTATAGTTGTCATATTAGTAAGAGACACTGCGTATGTTAAAAATTTTGAGACGCATTATAATTAAGGCTTGATTCTGTAGACTCATTTTTCTGCGATTTTATGACTATATAATAGATATTACGGCTCGTACAAAAGCTTACAAACAATTGCTTCCTCTCGTAAATTTGCTAGTGACTTTTCGATTATGTATATAGATTACTCAGTCTACTATTTATTTAACAAGGTGGGAGCAAGTACGTAAAATGGATCGTTCGTTCTTGTGAAATACAACTAACTCTTTTCACTCATGAAGTAATGAGTCCTATCGACAGGGGGTGTCAAATTGGTTCCACATTTTTAGATTTCCAGAAGCGTCACAAGCGTCTTCTAACCAAACTGCGTGCCTATGGAATATCGCCTGAGTTGTGCGACTGGATTCTTGATATCCTGTCACAAAGGTCACAGTTCGTAGTAATAGACGGAAAGTCATCGAGTAAAACAGATGTAATATCCGGCGTTCCCGAGCGAAACGTTATAGGCCCTCTATTGTTCCTGATCCATATTAACGACATAGGAGACAATCTGAGTAGACGTCTTAGATTGTTTGCAGATAATGCTGCCATTTACCGTCTTGTAAAGTCATCCGATGACGAAAACGAATCGCAAAATTATTTAGATAAGATATCTGTATGATGCGAAAGGTGGTAGTTGACACTGAATAAAGAAAAGTGTGAAGTTATTCACATGAGTACTAAAAGAAATCAGCTAAATTTCCACTACGCGATAAGTCACACAAATCTGAGGGCTGTAAATACAACTAAATACTTAGGGATTAGAATTACAAATAACCTAAATTGGAACTATCACATAGATAATGTTGTGGGTAGAGCAAACCAAAGACAGCGATTCATTGGCAGAACACTTCGAAGGTGCAACTGGTCTACCAAAGAGACTGCTTACACCAAGCTTGTCCGCCCTATTCTGGAGTATTGCTGTGCGGTGTGGGATCCGCATCAGATGGGACTGACGGATGACATCGAAAAAGTACAAAGAAGGGCAACTCGTTTTGTATTACCACCAAATAGGGGAGATAGTGTCACAGACATGGTACGTGAATTGGGTGGCAATCATTAAAACATAGACTTTTTCGTTGCGACGGGATCTTCTCACGAAATTTCAATCACTTGTTTTCTCCTCCGATTGCGAAAGCGTTCTGTTAGCACCCACCTACATAGGGAGAAATGATCATCAAGATAAAACAAGAGAAATCACGGCTCGCACAGAAAAATTTAAGTGCTCGTTTTTCCCGCGTGCCGTTCGAGAGTGGAACAGTAGAGAGACAGCATGAAGGTGGTTCAGTGAACCCTCTGCAGGCACTTTATTGTGAATAGCAGAGTAATCACGTAGATGTAGATGTAGATGCGCCATCCAAGGATGGACAATAACAAATCTGTTTTTACAACATTCCAAGTAATAGTGCTCAAGTTTTATTAGTTGCAGAGATACATCTGGCTACAGAGACAAGTTTTCATTTCACTTGTTAGTACTGCAATTTTTATGGCTTTATTTGGGGATTGTCATTTTTGCAGTAAACGTCAAGTCCTGAAGTTGTACTTGGGATTACATTATTGAATTTTCCAACTATAATCGTTATTTGTTAGTCAGCTCAACTACATCGCTTAAGCATGCCGCACGTATTTATAAATGCCGAATATGCCCATATGGTATTTGTGTGAGGGTTTTGGAATGGAAAGGGTGCTGCTGGTAGTCACTGCCGTAAAGATTACGGCAGATGATTTCCTACCGCAGAGTACCAGTGAAACTGGTGCAGCGTACAACAGTCATATATCGTCTGGACGTCCAAATGAGCGGAGTGTGGTTGAAATAGGAAAGATTGTTCACTTGGCAGAACGCGTTACTTCGACAAGCACACACATACAGTGGTGGAAATATTTATTGCATCACCATGAATTAATTCGTATTTTTGACTTTTGCTGCAGTTTGCTTCGGCTTATACCAGTCCCATTGTTGATGAACTTTGTTGACATATTCTTGCCTTAATAATTTGACTTCACGCATGTTTTCCAAGAATACAAAACTCTTTGTTGTCTTTTGGCTTTACAATGAAACCATTGTTTATGCTGCCATTTTGAGTTGAGACTTTGCAGTGAGGAGAGGTGCAGGTCAGTTGAATAAACACCAGAAAAGAAAGCTGCTATACTTGCTTATTCGTCTGTTGGTATCAGCACCAGAGAGGCAACCTCTAAGACAGGATTTAATCAGTCTACGATTTCGAGGTAAATGAAAAAATATAGGGAAAAAGGAAATGTTGATCGTGAGAAAGGAAGAGATCGAAAACGGGCGTCTACTGCCAAACAGGACAGGGTATTGAAAAGGCTTTCGCTCAACGATATTCGCCTGTCATCAACTGAACTAAGGCGAGACTGGGAAGAAATCTGTGACATCTCAGTAACCAGTAGAACTGTAGGAAATAGACACTGGAGGCTGGACTCTTAGCCCATCGTCCTAGAAGGAAGCCTTTATTGACAAAGATAATACAACAGCGACTACAATGGGCAAAGGCACATGCGACATGGACCCCAGAGATGTGGAACAAAGTAATCTTTTCAGACGAGTCCAAATTTAATCTGCATGCCTCAGATGGAAAAGTGTTCGTGCGTCGAAGAAAAGGTGAAGAATTTTTGCCATCATGCATAACACATACAGTCAAACACCCACAAGGACAGATGGTCTGGGGGTACATTTTCAGTCACGGAGTAGGTCGTCTGGACTTCATCAATAGCACTGTCAACACTGATGCCTACATATGCATCCTTGAAAGGAAGCATATGCCAACCATTAGAGATCAGTTTGGAGATGTTTCCAATTGCATTTTTCAGGATGACTCCGTTCCTTGCCATAGAACTTTGAAGGTGAATCCTATGACAAATATTTGTACCAAACACGAAGCAGATTCGCTATTTTGTCGAAAGTTGACATGTTGAGAAAACGTGGCTGTTGTACTTCAGGTTTATAATTTATATAAAAAACAGCTACCAGCCACATGTATGGTTTAAAAAAGGTTTATTATCTTCAGACCATAAGCAGATTACTTTCTTATCACGCACTTCTACATTTCAGGTAAAATCTTTCCTTTGACAAAATGGGATTCGAGTAATGGAGTGGCCTGGGAACAACCCTGATCTCAATCCTATTGAAAACTGTTGGAAGGTCATGGGAAATGCTATCACCAAAAAGAAGCCACGGAATAAACGGGAGCTGTATGAGACCCTTGAGCATGTGTGGTTTCATGAACTGAGCGAGGAGTACATTAAAAAGTTCATTCTTTCAATGCCTTCACGATGATTAAGGCGCGCAGTGGAGCAACAAAGTATTAAATCCAACAGTGTATTCATATGAGGCAATAAAACACTAAAATCCATCAGTGTTGTGACAACATTAATATGCAGTGTTGCTTTCAAGATTAGTATTCATATTTCAGAATAGCAAACAGAATAGCTGACATACCCACTTACTCATTTTTCAAGAAAGTGTTAAATTATAACAAGCAAACATTTTTATAGAAACAAAAATTAAGAATAAAAACAAATTGACAAAAATTATTGTGTATATTCATTTCTGATAGAAATCAAGAGAAATCAGGCAAATTTAGCTCAGTTGTTGGATGATTGTAACAAAAATAGTTAATTGTAAGAGGTGATGTAATAAATATTTCCACCACTGTAACTTCTACAGTTAACGGTGTTCCACATCCAAGCGTATGACGGACATTACGTACGTGCGGCGTCTATCCTTATCACTTACAGCGGATTCAGTACCTTCCAAAATGGGATGAAAGTAGACGAATGGAATGTTGTCATTGCCCAATTGCTAATCTCCGAGTAATCCCGCTAATACTGTTTACTGACGCAGCCACTTTCAATTGTGACGCTACCAGTAGTAGTTGTTAATTCACAGTGGTCGTCCGACGAAACTGTAAATGTTTCTGTGGACACATTCTCAAGAATATCCCTCTAGAAGCGTATGATGCATTATGACAGACAATCAGCTGTTTGGGCCTGTTGTACTATCGCAATGTCTTCAGGGTCCCGTTTTCTAGACATTCTTCAAAACGAGTTTCCAGTATTGTTGGAAGAAGTTAGTTTGGCTTCAAGAACGTATACGTTATTCCAACATGACGGGGCCCTTGCATATTCTAGTCGACATGCTAACACATCATCTAAACCTAACAGTCCCTGGAAGAAAGATCGGCAGAAATAGTCACGTTCAAAAATGGTTCAAATGGCTCTGAGCACTATGGGACTATTCGAACCTGGAAGCTCGTTTTCAAGAAAGTTGAAGTGATTTTCTTGAAGTCATTTCTACTTTCGTGAAAACGAGCTTCCAGTATTATTGGAAGAGCTTTCTTTGGCTGCAAGGATGTGTATGTTCTGCCAGTATCACGGCGCCCCTGCAGATTCTAGTCGACAGGCGACACATCTAAATCTAACATTCTCCAGAAGGATCGGCAGAAACGGTCATATTTCTTGGCTTTCAAAGGTTTCTCATTACGACTTCCCTACCAAAGAATCCAATACAGTAATAAATTTCATTTGACAAACTGTAGGAGACACGGTAGTAAACTTTGTTGCACTGAGTCAGATGCTTTTTGGATCGTGAGTACAAGTAAAGTAGGTACCTTCTGCACCACTGAACTTCATATTGATTTACGGAATGTGAATTAAAACATTTCGCCCACAATGCTGGTAGTGGCAGTGTGAAGAGGTCTCATATTAATCACCGCCAGCAGTGCGCAGCTTTGCCCGGGATGTTTAATACCTGCCACACAAAGTGATCGGTCCTGTAATTTGTTCATACTCACACCGAATGCAAGCCGCAAGGGTAAACTGCAATCGCATTAAATCGATGGGTATATTTGAATCACTGGGTGTAAACGGATTGCGGCCAGTGAGTACATCTTCACCTGCGTGAAAAGACGATCAGTTGCGCCATCTGTTGTTACATTTTGCATTAGGTATCTCATTGTGCATTTGTTTCAGCTCAGTTTTCATTGTTTCAAATATGGCTATGTTTGAGCACGACTCGAACTGTTCGAACAGTTTAAATCACAGTTCGGGTTCTGTTCGATCTTTCGCTCGTCACGCGGTCTAGTGACTCCTGGTGGTACTATCTCCAAGACGGGTACTGTCACTGAAATTTACTCTCGTGATGGGAGTTACAGTTTACAGTGATGTAGTTCTTTTAGTAAGCAATTAAGGTTTCACTAATTTTCTTCATTGTTTCATGTGAATATAGAAATTTGAACTAAAACGGGCACGAATTACTCGATCAACCACATTTAGAAATGTTTGGTAACAACGGTTCTCTTTTATATTATATTATATTTATTTATTTATTGTGAGTATTAAATAATAATTGGTCTATGTCCTCCCAAATGTTCATTAGTGGATCGTGTATACATCTGAATTAAATCGACCAAGAACCATTGGAGATTTCTGGTAACAACTTTTCACCTTTATATATTACATACATATATGTTTCAAATCAGATTATGAAATCTTACGTAGACAGTGATCATCCTCTTGTCTTTGAGGTGAAGTGTGCAAAATTTCAACAGTACTGGATTTAAAACTGTACATTTACAAACATCGAAACAAATAAACACACACTTTTCTTTACACGAGTGTTGGAACTTTAATAGAGGCAACTATTCATTTACAGCTCGTACAGAATAGATACGTGTTTCAAAGTTTTGCTGACCTTCAAAGTAGTCACCAGCATTGTGTGTAACCCGTTGCCAGCTATGTGGAAGTCGAAGGATGCTCTTAGCAGTGCCAGTTGTGTTGACAGTTCGAGCGGCGTGGTCTATTGCTCGACGAATTTGTAGCAGTTCTGAAGCGAACGCCGTGAGTGTTTCCTTCAGTTTAGAAATCGAGTTGAACTCACGAGGGCTTAAGTCAGGGGAGTGCAGTTGGGGGTATACCACTTAGCAGCCCCATCAGTCAGACAAATCAGTAACAGCTTGCACTGTACGTGCTTGAGCATTGTCCTGCAAAATGATGGTCAGGTCCTGCAGAAAGTGTCATCACTTCTGTCTCTAAGCTGGTCGTAGGTTGTGTTCCAAATATGAACAGCATAGAGACAGAAGGGATGACACTTTCTGCAGGACCTGACCATCATTATGCGGGACAATTCTCAAGGACGTACAGTGCAAGCTGTTACTGATTTGTTTGACTGATGGGCTGCTAAGTTCTATACCACCTACTGCACTCCCCTGACTTAAGCCCTCGTGAGTTAAAAACTCGATTTCTAAACTGAAGGAAACCCTTCACGGCATTCAATTCAGAACTGCTACAGATTCATAGGGCAATAGACCGCGCACCTCGAACTGTCAACACAACTGGCACTGCTAAGTGTATCCTACGACTTTCACGTCGCTGGCAGCGGGTTATACACAATGCTGGTGACTTCTGTGAAGGTCAGTAAAACTTTGGAACACGTATCTATTTTGTACGAGCTGTAAATAAATAGTTGCCACAATTTTAAAAAAAATGGCTCTGAGCACTATGGGACTTAACTTCTGAGGTCATCAGTCCCCTAGAACTTAGAACTACTTAAACCTAACTAACCTAAGGACATCACACACATCCATGCTCGAGGTAGGATTCGAACCTGCGACTGTAGCGGTCGCGCGGTTCCAGATTGTAGCGCCTAGAACCGCTCGGCCACTTCGGCCGGCGCCACTATTAAAGTTCCAACCCTCGTATATGTAGATAGATCACGTAAGTCAATAGGGGTAATACATGCCTGCGTAAATCCTTGTCCAACCCTGTTGGCGAACAGAAGATAGGCGTCGGTCCACGCCGAAATCGGTGTGAGGACGGTGAGGAGGGACGAGAGGAATATGCCGATCCCGAAGACGATCCTGCCGCCGAAACGGTCAGCCAGAAGCCCACCAGGTATGTGACCCGCCGCGTAGCCGTAGTAGAACGCCGCCAGGATCTCCCCCTGCTTCTGCTTGTCCCACGCGAACTCCCCGTTCTGCAACAGTGCAACCTCGAGCCTTAGCTGCGAGATCTTTTCCGTAGCTGATGCTCTGTTTCCTTCTTATCGGCTTTACAACTCTCTCGAATTAGTTTGCAGGAGTTTTCATTGATCTGTTTCAAGAATTCTATCGTGCAGCACCTGTGGTAGACCCACATAGCCCCATTCTATACACTGACAGCTCACAAGTCAGGAATAGTTACAGGCACATATACAGATGGCGGTGGTAACTCTTACAGAAAGTACAAGAGGGCAGTGCATTGGCGGAGCTGTCGTTTGTTCTCAGATCTTCATCTACATCTACATCCATACTCCGCAAGCCACCTGACGGTGTGTGGCGGAGTTTACCTTGAGTACCTCTAACGGTTCTCCCTTCTATTCCAGTCTCGTATTGTTCGTGGAAAGAAGGATTGTCGCTATGCCTCTGTGTGGGCTCTAATCTCTCTGATTTTATCCTCATGGTCTCTTCGCGAGATATACGTAGGAGGGAGCAATATACTGCTGGACTCTTCGGTGAAGGTATGTTCTCGAAACTTCAACAAAAGCCCGTACCGAGCTACTGAGCGTCTCTCCTGCAGAGTCTTACACTGGTGTTTATCTATCATCTCCATAACGCTTTCGCGATTACTAAATGATACTGTAACGAAGCGCGCTGCTCTCCGTTCGATCTTGTCTATCTCTTCTATCAACCCTATCTGGTACGGATCTCACACTGCTGAGCAGTATTCAAGCAGTGGGCGAACAAGCGTACTGTAACCTACTTCCTTTGTTTTCGGATTGCATTTCCTTAGGATTCTTCCAATGAATCTCAGTCTGACATCTGCTTTACCGACGATCAACTTTACATGATCATTCCATTTTAAATCACTCCTAATGCGTACTCCCAGATAATTTATGGAATTAACTGCTTCCAGTTGCTGACGTGCTATATTGTAGCTAAATGATAAGGGATCTTCCTTTCTATGTATTCGCAGCACATTACACTTGTCTACATTGATATTCAATTGCCATTCCCTGCACCATGCGTCAATTCGTTGCAGATCCACCTGCATTTCAGTACAATTTTCCATTGTTACAACCTCTCGATATACCGCAGCATCATCCGCAAAAAGCCTCAGTGAACTTCCGATGTCATCCACAAGGTCATTTATGTATATTGTGAATAGCAACGGTCCTACGACACGCCCCTGCGGCACACCTGAAATCACTCTTACTTCAGAAGACTTCTCTCCACTGAGAATGACATGCTGCGTTCTGTTATCTAGGAACTCTTCAATCCAATCACACAATTGGTCTAATAGTCAATATGCTCTTACTTTGTTCATTAAACGACTGTGGGGAACTATCGAACGCCTTTCGGAAGTCAAGAAACACGGCACCTACATGGGAACCCGTGTCTATGGCCCTCTGAGTCTCGTGGACGAATAGCGCGAGCTGGGTTTCACACGACCGTCTTTTTCGAAACCCATGCTGATTCCTACAGAGTAGATTTCTAGTCTCCAGAAAAGTCATTATACTCGAACGCAATACGTATTCCAAAATTCTACAACTGATAGACGTTAGAGATATAGCTCTATAGCTCTGCACATCTGTTCAACGTCCCTTCTTGAAAACGGGGATGACCTGTGCCCTTTTCCAATCCTTTGGAATGCTACGCTCTTCTAGAGACCTACGGTACACCGCTGCAAGAAGGGGGGGCAAGTTCCTTCGCGTACACTGTGTAAAATCGAACTGGTATCCCATCAGGTCCAGCGGCCTTTCCTCTTTTGAGCAATTTTAATTGTTTCTCTATCCCTCTGTCGTCTATTTTGATATCTACCATTTTGTCATCTGTGCGACAATCTAGAGAAGGAACTACAGTGCAGTCTTCCTCTGTGAAACAGCTTTGGAAAAAGACATTTAGTATTTCGGCCTTTAGTCTGTCATCCTCTATTTCAGTAACACATGATTCATGTGAGAAAGTTTCCGACGTGTTTATGTCCGCATGACGGGAATGAAAAGACTCTGAACCAGGAATGGTAGTTGGAGGCAGACGCATGGGACATTCGATTTCGGAAATCGTTGGGGGATTCAATATTACAAAATCCACAGTGTCAAGAGTGTGCCGAGGGTACTAAGTTAAAGGCATTACCTCTCATTACTGACATCGTAGTGCCCGACGGCCTTCACTTAGTGACCGAGAATAACACCATTTGCGTAGAGTTGTCAGTGCTAACAGACAAGCAACTCCCCTTAAAGAAATGCAGAAATCAGTGTGAGACGTACCGCGAATGTATCCGTTTGGAGAATGCGGCGAACTTCGGTGTTAATGTACTCTGGCAGGAGATGTCCGTCTCTCCTGAGCTCGTGACATTATTGATTGGACCTAGACGACTGGGAAACCATGTCCTGCTCAGATGAGTCCCGATTTCCGTTGGTAAGAGCTCATGGTAGGGTTCGAGTATGGCGCAGACCCTACGAAGACATAAACCCAAGTCGTCAACAAGGCACTGTTAAGTTGATCGTGGCTCCGTAATGGTGTGGGCTGTGTTTACATGGAATGGACTGGGTCCTGTGGCCCAACTGAACCGATCATTCACTGAAAATACACTCATACTCATAAATTAAGGATAATTGCAGAATGTGGTGCCACACAACGTGGCACTACACAAAACTGGCACTAATAGCACAGGGACATGGGGAACACACACGACACAGATCTGTAAGTCCACGGTATTGGTGATAAGTTGAGAAAACCGTCACGAAATACATGTGCTACAAAGCGCCACTGTTTCTTGCCCATGTACCCCGACATAAATATGGGATATGATCACCATGCACACGTGCACAGGCCGCACAAGGGGTTGGCATGCTCTGGATCAGGTGGTCGAGCAGCTGCTGGGGTGTAGCCTCCCATTCTTGCACCAGTAACTGTCGGAGCTCCTGAACTGTCCTAAGGGTTTGTAGACATGCAGCGATACGTCGACCGAGAGCATCCCACAAGTGCTCAATGGAAAACAGGCAAGCCACTCCATTCGCCTGATATCTTCTGTTTCAAGGTACTCCTCCACGATGGCAGCTCGGTGGGGCCGTGCGTTATCATCCATCAAGAGGAAGGTGGGACCCACTGCACCCCTGAAAAGGCGGACATACTGGTGCAAAATGACGTCCCGATACGCCTGACCTGTTACAGTTCCTCTGTCAAAGACATGCAGGGGTGTACGTGCACCAATCATAATCCCACCCCACACCATCAAACCACGAACTCCATACAGGTCCCTTTCAAGGATAATAAGGGGTTGGTATCTGGTTCCTGGTTCACGCCAGATGAAAACCCGGCGAGAATCACTGTTCAGACTACACATGGACTCGTCCGTGAACATAACCTGGGACCACTGTTCCAATGACAATGTACTGTGTTCTTGGCACCAGGCTTTACGCGCTCTCCTGTGACCAGGGGTCAGTGCAATGCACCTTGCAGGCCTCCGGGCGAATAAACTATGTCTCTTCAGTCGTCTGTAGAGTGTGTGTCTGGTGACAACTGTTTCAGTGGCTGCGGTAAGGTCCTGAGCAAGGCTACCTGCAGTACTCCGTGGCCGTCTCCGAGCACTGATAGTGAGATATCGGTCTTCTTGTGGTGTTGTATACTGTGGGCGTTGTATACTGTAGCTCCTGGACACGTTTTCTGTCTGCTGGGATCGTTGCCACAATCGTGAGGTCACACTTTGCGGCACACGTAGGGCCTGTGCTACGACCTGCTGTGTTAGACCAGTCTCCAGTCGCCCTAGTATTCTACCCGTCATAACCTCATCAATGTGTGTTCTTTGAGCCATTTTCAACACACAGTCACCATTAGCACGTCTGAAAACGTCTGCACAGTTATTGGCTGCGCCGTACTCTGACATGCACCAACACACCTCTGCGTATGTGGACTGCTGCCAGCGCCACCGTGCAACCACCGCAGGTCAAATGCACCGCATTGTCATACCCCGAGGTGATTTAAACCCGTAAACCGCCCACCAGAGCGTTGTTTCACCATGTACCAGCATTATCCTTAATTTATTAGCATGAGTGTAGTTATGTTCGGCTGCTTGGAGACCATCTGCAGCCATTGAAGGATTTCATGTTCCCAAACAATGGTGGAATTTTTATGTATGACAATGCACCATGTCACCGGAACACTGGACAGTTCGAGCGAATGATTTGGCTATCCAGATCGCCCGACATGAATCCCATCGGACATTCTTGTGACACAATCGAGAGGCCATTTCGTGTACAAAATCCTGCACCGGCAACGCTTTCGCCGTTATGGACGCCTATAGAGGCAGCAAGGCTCAATATTTCTGCAAGGGACTTCCAGCGATTTGTTGAGTCCATGCCATGTCAAGTTGCTGAACTCCGTCTGGCAAAAGGAGGCCCGACATGATATTAGGAAATATCCCGTGACTTTTGCCACTTGAACGTACTTTGTACATGCTGTTCATATCGTCACCTTATTCACTCAATCAGTTCGTCAGAATGCTGTTACTGATATAGAAGGTTTTACGAATACAATTTCCTCTTCGTGTGAGTAATGGACGCAAATACAGAACCGATGCAGCACTTTCGAAGTTTCCCTCATCCGTCGGTGCACTCGGTTTCACATATCTCGAAGTCTTGTATCTTGATGTTCTGAAATAATATGCTGCAAACTGATTCTGTAAAGAATATTACCAACTGATGTGGATCACACAACAAATAAATTTTACAATAGATTTCCCTACTTTATTTGCATTACAACGCTGTCGATGGCCACTTCCAGTTTGACAGATCATAGTCAGACAGCTAAAGAGATGCACATCTCTTCCTACAGAAATGTTCGGAAGATAAATAATCCGGGCATTAATTAGCAACACAATGTTTATTTGAATTTCACAGTGGCATAATCAGAAATGTGAAATCACAGTGCACACGATATAACTTGCATTAAAATCGCTAAAATTACGCTGTCCAACAAATAGTGTTCGTGGAACATGATCACTTTGAGGTTACGTCTTTACTATTCTACACGAAATTTTACGCTGCCAAGACATTAAGCAACTGCAGATTTTTGACTAAAATCGACGAAAAGAAGCTACGACATTGCTTGCCAGTCGCAGACTTTCGCTTTAACCAACATAGTAGTTATATGGTTGCTCGGCAGCTCCAGACTGTTAAGTTATATTGTTGTTACTCGTCTATGTCGCGTTTGTGGTGTTTCCATATTCTTCTCCTCTCCCTTTACTTCACAGTATCAAATGAACCAATCAGAATATCAGTCACCAAACTGCGACGTCTGAGTGACTAGGTTAGCCTAAGGAACGTTACGTGGAGTTGCGGAGCGACAATGTAAAACCCAGAGGTGTGTTCCCTCTGGTTGGAATGACTCACCCTGCCACCAGCTTGATTCTTCAGCACCAGCCTTCCTGGACACACATCTGGGTCGTCTCTACTGCTGACCGCCGCACCGAAGTGAAAGGCGTCGCTGGATCTGAGAGCGCGTTCTTCGAGCGCCGTCTCGTTGACCATGTCGACGATGGCCACAGAGATGTTGACGCGCGTCATGAAGCTGATGGCCAGACCCATGAGGCTCAGCAGAGCCACGGTGTACCGGGTCTTCCAGCAACCTGCGACACAGACGTCACGGATCACAGCATTTTCTCTACAGCTTACATTCTTCACTCCAAGGAGAAGACAGACACTTGAGAGACATCCCAATTGTTAGACATCTTAAAATTTGGTTCACGATTCCGAATCTGTAACTTGAATGGGAAAAGTCTACCAGATGGCGGCTGCTGTAGCGACAGGCAACATGTCTGACGAGCTCCCTGTCAGAGATACTTCTAAATTACAGAAGAATTAAATTTTGCCAAAATGACCGTACTCAGACATAAAACAGAAAACATTGTACCACTACAGCTATTTAGATGTCAGTATAAATTTAATTACTTGTATTAGACGGGAGTTGGATGAAATAACCCACGCTGTTGTTGTTGCGGTCTTCAGTTCAAAGACTGGTTTGATGCAGCTCTCCATGTGAGCTCTCCTGAGCAAGCCTCTTCGTCTAGGAGTAACTACTGCAACCTACATCCTTCTGAATCTGCTTAGTGTATTCATCTATTGGCCTCCTTCTACGATTTTTGCCCCCCCCCCCCCCCCGCCCCCACGCTTCCCTCCAGTACTAAATTGGTGATCCCTCGATGCCTCAGAATGTGTCTCTCTTTCCAATCTACTCCTTTCCTCTTCAAAACATTCATCAGCTTGTTGCACTGAACTCTGTCAAAAGCCTTTTCTAAATCTATAAAGACAGCAAAGATTTCTCTACCCTTTTCCATATACAGGGTGTTTCAAAAATAACCGGTATATTTGAAACGGCAATAAAAACTAAACGAGCAGCGATAGAAATACACCGTTTGTTGCAATATGCTTGGGACAACAGTACATTTTCAGGCAGACAAACTTTCGAAATTACAGTAGTTACAATTTTCAACAACAGATGGCGCTGCGGTCTGGGAAACTCTAAAGTACGATATTTGCCGCATATTCACCATGCGTAGCAATAACAATCACAAAATGAAAAGTGGTACATCAGTGAACATGGAAATAATACAGTGTAATGAGCTGTTTTAACAACGTAGTAAAAGAAAGTTAAAAACGTTACACATACTTCATATGATCCAAGTCCGTGACGCTGTGTGTCCAAAGACATAGCTAGGTCATTGGCCACTACTCGTAAGAATGGTGGAAGTACCTCAGTGTACCACTAGAAGTCCCTGTCTTGCAATAGAATCGATGTCACCGGTAATTCATTATTCAGAAAGTACGGGGGTCTCAAAGTGTTAAACAGCTGTGGTCATCACGCAAGCTACACTCGTAACCTTTAATGTGCTCAGACCGCAAATGCTCTGTTATTTTCTGGGGCGCGCACGGCTTTCTGTACTTCTCCGTTCCTAAACACGCGTAATGAGATGTCACATTTGTGAAACGAGTGTCATCGGGGCTATAGCTTCATGGTGGAAAATATTAGCCCTTAACCTTGAGGCTTCGTACCACGTTTTCCTGCTGCTGTTTGAAAAGGAAGAAAGCTTTGGCTTGAACGTGCTGTCGATTACGAAGGATTTAGGGGTGGATCATGTGCTCGGATTGGGGAAGGACGGGTAAGGAAACAGGCTATGCCCTTTCAGGGGAAACATTCCGCCCTTGGCGTTAGGTGATTTAGGAAAATCAAGGGGAAACTAAGTCTGTGCGTTCGAACGGGTAGTTGAATCCCCGTCTTCTCGAGCCTAGTATGCTAACCACTAGACAACCTTGGTCGGAATTCTCGACGGCGCAGCAGCTAACATGTCAGAGTTATATACTAGTCTTTTCTCATCTATGCAGCCAGGTTACTAGTATGGACTAACTTCGGGTCCGGCGTTTATAATGTGTGCAAGATGCCGAAAAATTACTGCTTCCCCTGTTTTACGACGAATATTACCCCAGCATGTATAAATTATCAAAGTAGCTAATTTTACATACGAAGTTTTCCTTATGAACGCCTACAATCCCTTACTGCAAATTTATTTGCAACCCCAAATTTCCATTCACTTTTCCTTTTATGAAAACATTAGTAAATACACTCCTGGAAATTGAAATAAGAACACCGTGAATTCATTGTCCCAGGAAGGGGAAACTTTATTGGCACATTCCTGGGGTCAGATACATCACATGATCACACTGACAGAACAACAGGCACATAGACACAGGCAACAGAGCATGCACAATGTCGGCACTAGTACAGTGTATATCCACCTTTCGCAGCAATGCAGGCTGCTATTCTCCCATGGAGACGATCGTAGAGATGCTGGATGTAGTGCTGTGGAACGGCTTGCCATGCCATTTCCACCTGACGCCTCAGTTGGACCAGCGTTCGTGCTGGACGTGCAGACCGCGTGAGACGACGCTTCATCCAGTCCCAAACATGCTCAATGGGGGACAGATCCGGAGATCTTGCTGGCCAGGGTAGTTGACTTACACCTTCTAGAGCACGTTGGGTGGCACGGGATACATGCGGACGTGCATTGTCCTGTTGGAACAGCAAGTTCCCTTGCCGGTCTAGGAATGGTAGAACGATGGGTTCGATGACGGTTTGGATGTACCGTGCACCATTCAGTGTCCCCTCGACGATCACCAGTGGTGTACGGCCAGTGTAGGAGATCGCTCCCCACACCATGATGCCGGGTGTTGGCCCTGTGTGCCTCGGTCGTATGCAGTCCTGATTGTGGCGCTCACCTGCACTGCGCCAAACACGCATACGACCATCATTGGCACCAAGGCAGAAGCGACTCTCATCGCTGAAGACGACACGTCTCCATTCGTCCCTCCATTCACGCCTGTCGCGACACCACTGGAGGCAGGCTGTACGATGTTGGGGCGTGAGCGGAAGACGGCCTAACGGTGTGCGGGACCGTAGCCCAGCTTCATGGAGACGGTTGCGAATGGTCCTCGCCGATACCCCAGGAGCAACAGTGTCCCTAATTTGCTGGGAAGTGGCGGTGCGGTCCCCTACGGCACTGCGTAGGATCCTACGGTCTTGGCGTGCATTCGTGCGTCGCTGCGGTCCGGTCCCAGGTCGACGGGCACGTGCACCTTCCGCCGACCACTGGCGACAACATCGATGTACTGTGGAGACCTCACGCCCCACGTGTTGAGCAATTCGGTGGTACGTCCACCCGGCCTCCCGCATGCCCACTATACGCCCTCGCTCAAAGTCCGTCAACTGCACATACGGTTCACGTCCACGCTGTCGCGGCATGCTACCAGTGTTAAAGACTGCGATGGAGCTCCGTATGCCACGGCAAACTGGCTGACACTGACGGCGGCGGTGCACAAATGCTGCGCAGCTAGCGCCATTCGACGGCCAACACCGCGTTTCCTGGTGTGTCCGCTGTGCCGTGCGTGTGATCATTGCTTGTACAGCCCTCTCGCAGTGTCCGGAGCAAGTATGGTGGGTCTGACACACCGGTGTCAATGTGTTCTTTTTTCCATTTCCAGGAGTGTACAATATACTGAGCGTTATTTCTGTTTATTTGCATTGCAAGTAACGTAAAACTTCCTGGCAGATTAAAACTGTGTGCCGGACCGAGATTCGAACTAGCAGAATTAAAGTTGTGAGAACAGCTCGTGAGTCGTGGTTGGGTAGCTCAGTTGGTAGAGCCCGCTCCGACCCACTGCTTTAATCTTCCAGGAAGTTACATATCGCCGCACACTCCGCTGCAGAATGAAAATTTCGCTCTGGAAGTAAAGTAAAAATTGAAAATAAAGAAGTTCCCTCATACAGACTTGACCCCACTACCGTGGTGTTACCATTCTGTACACTTTCCGCTGCGCCAACTGCCGTTTGTAAGATACGCTATTAGGACTGAAGCCGCGCCAAGACTGCTATTTTTTCTAAATGCCTGACCATTTGGAGCTCCCCTTCTGTCACTTTAATTTCCGGCAAAGCTCTGCGTATTGTATAAATCTTGTGCATGTGTGGTCTTGTGAGATCCAAACGTTATGTGCCACAACCGGCATCTGTATCCTGCCAGAGAGCTATCCGTTTCTTCTCTATTGTCTTCTTCTACATCTACCTGGATACTCAGCAAATCCCATTTAAGTGCCTGGCAGAGGGTTCATCGCACCACTTTTACAATAATTCTCTATTAGTCCAAATTCGTACAGCGCGCGGAAGAAACGAATACTTATATCTTTCAGTGCGGGCTCTGAATTCACTTATTTGATCATGGTGATGGTGCCTCCCTATGTAGGTCGGCGTCAACAAACTATTTGCGCATTCGTAGGAGATTTTTTGAGAAAATTCCGACGCAACAAAAATCGCCTTTGTTTAAATGATGTCTACAACATTGTCGCACCACGGAAACAACACCATGTAGAAGCTTTCTCTCGGAGCGAGTACCTTTACGGCCAACGTTCTAGTAATAAGAAAGGCAATCAGAAACGTACTGCATAATACCATCGGCATTCTGATCACAACACATTCGCGGAACGCCCTGGAAAAACTAGATCATTGAAGATGAACTATTACCTGTTTCGGGTAAAGGAACTGATTAATCTGTCCTTCAGGAGAAAAGAGTTCTACTTGTTTAGGTCAAAGGACATTCCGAAATCATACAGTCGACAAATGAGCAAAGAGCTCAATTACCGAAGACATACCTTTCTTAATATGTCTCCCTTTTTCACACTTTGGAACTAGAATAAATAAGTTTTACATGAATGGCGCCGATTTTGGGAAACCTCACAGATGACGAGAGGGCGCTATTCAAGAATTCAACCGTTGATTACTTTTAAAAAATCAGATTACTGTTCAAATTTGCTTGACGTCACATAACATCAACAATAATAATGTGAACTGAACACTGGTAATTGCCCTGAACATCGCCATAGAATGAAAATTTTAACCTCTCCGTATTACGAAGATCATCGTATACACGCAATATATACTGGTACGTCATCTACTGCTCGACTGTTCCCGTTACGCGAAAGAGACAGCAGGCCAAACTCCATCGGGCAAATCATATCAAATGGTAATTCCTCTGCGGAGAAGTATCATTGATCTTGCAGAACAGCCGAAAACCTTATGTTCATGTCGCAAGACATTTTGAAGAAAACTTGCATTCGTCTGCAATTACCAAAATATTTTCAAGAAACGGGCATCCGCCTGTAAATACCAAGATGTGAAGACACTGAACCACAGTAACCACTTATTTGATAGACTTCAAGAAAGGTGCGTGTTGGTCAGCACATTCCAGAGGAAGGAATCGTCAGCAGCTATTTACTCGTTAACTGGTTATCTGTATTTACACCGTTAATCTCTAGTCTTTAATGGCTATTTATCTCTAATGGTAGTCGTCATAAAACATACTACGAATGCCATACGGTTGTCAGTTACGATATATTCTCAGCACAAAATTGACGCATTGCAAACGTATGGCATAATTATGTAGTTTATAAACATAGAAAATAAACATGTACACTGCTGTGCAAAAATTAAAGTGATCGCCTTCTTTTAAAGCATGAAAAATACGCTATTTCTGTGATTATTTAAGTAAAACAAAAAGTAGTCCTAAATCTGATGATATAGTTTTATTCCTTACACATTTGTCTTTAAGCAATGCTGTCTGTGTCCACACGGGATGCTCCCAGTAACCACTGCACCAGGTGGAAGGGCTCAACTCAACCGGAACACTGGTCATTGGCGCAAATTCTCGAAGCACTCCTTTTGAACCCGTAACAAAGTAGTTTTGCACAAGTCATTTTCGATACATTTTCTATTAGCGTACCTAGGACAGTAGAAAAATATTGATTTCTAAGAAAATGATGACATGTTGAAACAAATGTCATTTTCTTCGCACACGAAATGTAGAGGAAACCATGCACGCTGATGGAGAATTCAATTTAGAACGCCAGCAACAAATTCCAGTCAAAATCGTTTGTACTGTTCTCTAGTCGTGTTTCCAGTCAGTTTGATAAATACAGTTTCGTGTAAAAAGGTTGCATTTTTTATACACTGAAGAGCCAAAGACACTGTCGCAGGCATGGGTGTTCAAATACAGTGATATGTAAACAATCAGAGTACAGCGCTGCTGTCAGAAACGCCCACATAAGACAACAAGTGTCTGGAGCACTTGTTACATCGTTTACTGCTACTACAATTACAGATTATAAAGGTTTAAGGGAGTTGGAATGTGGTGTTACAGTCGGTGGACGACTGATCAGACACAGCATCTCCGAGGTAGCGATGAAGAGGGGTTTTTCCCGTACGACCATTTCACGAGTGTACCGTGAATATCAGGAATCCGATAAAACATCAAATCTTTGACATCGCTACGGCCGGAAGAAGATCCTGCAAGAACGGGACCAGCGACGACTGAAGATAATCGATCAACGTGACAGGAGTGCAACCCTTCCGCAAATTGCTGCAAATTTCAATGCTGGACCATCAACAAGTGTCACCGTACGAACCATTCAACGAAGCACCGTCGATATGGGCTTTCAGAGCCTGATTCACATTCGTGTACCCTTGATGACTGCACGACACAAAACTTTACGCCTTGCCTGGGCCCGTCAACACCGACATTGGACAATTGATGACTGGAAACACGTTGCCTCGTCGGACGAGCCTCGTTTCAAATTGTATCGAACTGATGGACGTGTAAGGGTGGGGAGACAACTTATGAATTCATTTACCCTGCGTATCAGCAGGGGACTGTTCAAGCTGGTGGAAGCTCTATAATGGTGTGAGGTGTGAGCAGTTGGAATGATATGGCACCCTAATACATGTAGACACTACTCTGACAGGTGACGCGTACGTAAGCATCCTGTCTGATCACCTGCATCCATTCATGTCTATTGTGCAGTCTGACGGACTTGGGAAATTCCAGCAGGACAATGCGACACTACACACATCGAGAATTGCTACAGAGCCGCTCCAGGAACACTCTCCTGAGTTTAAACACATGCGCTGGTCACCAAACTCCCCAGACATGAACATTATTGAGCATATCTGGGATGTCTTGCAACGTGCTGTTCAGAAGAGATCTCCACCCCCTCGTACTCTTAAGGATTTGTGGACAGCCCTGAAGGATTGTTGGTGTCGGTTCCTTCCAGCACTATTTGAGACATTAATCGAGTCCATGCCACGTTCGTGTTGCGGCGCTTCTGCGTGTTCGCTGAGGCCCTACACGATATGGGCAAGTGTGCCAGTTTCTTTGGGTCTTCAGTGTCGTTTCGTTAAATTTACCTCTAGTCACCGATCCTTTGACCATACAGCAGTCCTTCCAGATCCAACAGGAAGTCCTGCTCCTCCTCTTTCGTGGCCATAGCGGTCCCGCGGGCCTCTTTGGCAGCTTCTATCACACGCTGATCTGCTTGCTCCATACGCTTTTCGTCCGCTTTTGCGCAGAAGTTGTAACAAGCTGGATCGATCTCACGTTATAGCACGTTCGGAACTTCCATAGTGTCTGCTAGGCCGCCGTTGAAAACACGTTCCAACTATTTTTTCCCACTGTTCATGGTTTTCAGAGACATTTTTTCACGAATCGACTTGTATTTCGACAAAGCAGTTACTGGCGAATCTGGGATGAACACCATAGTCAAGTAGACATCCCGGAGAACATTTGTAGCAAAATAAAAAGAAAACTCGATTTCTTCAAATATTCAAACTGGACTGTCTCCTTAAGGACGAAAGTAAGTTACACGTTATGTGTCACTGTCACTGTCAAAGTAGTGTCTACATGTATTAGGGTGCCATATCACTCCAACTGCTCACGCCTCACACCATTATAGAGCCTCCACCAGCTTGAACAGTCCCCTGCTGATATGCAGGGTAAATGGATTCATAAGTTGTCTCCACGCCCTTACACGTCCATCAGTTCGATACAATTTGCTCGATGAAAATTGGGCTATAAATAAAAATGACTGCCACAATTTAGTAGGAAAGGAGACGGAAAGAAATACGTAGTGAGATGAACAGAAACGACCATTTCATTCAAAGACAATAATTGCTCTGAAGTCTCTGCGACTTATGATAGTACCCTGTACATAACATAAGACGGGACATGGTTCTTATTACGGTGCGCGATCGCCAACGACGGAGATACAAGCTCTTCGACGTGCTCCCATAATAGCCACAAGGTTGGTTAAGAGTTCTTGTGGTAGGACGTTCCATTCCTCCAGTAGCGCGGTCGAAAACTGCTGGATGGTTATTGGTGCATGCGGATCTGCTGCCGTGCGTCTCTCCTCAAGGTACCCCACATGTGCTCGATGGGACGTAAGTCGTGGGAATGGGTAGACCAGACCATTCGCCGAAAATTTTCTCGTTCTTGTTCTTGCGGATGTTTTATACTACCCGTCTTTCCCTACAGCTTGTACCTATCTTTCACAGAATTTCGAATGCCTTGCACCATTTTGTTGAAGGAGATTTGTATGCCGGGAGTGCCAAAGATAGCGGACTTTGTGAAACCATAATGGCAGAAATTTCACAGTTCATGTAGAAATTAATAATAGCCAGCGGAATCATGATAACTTAAAAAGAAACATGTACATTACCATTATTTGCACGACGATTCTGATGGTGTACTCAGATATTCAATATCTTTATTAGTTTAAAGTTTAGTATCTGACTGTAAATTATACAAGTAACACCTAGCAACGAATTTACAAATTATAAAAGTTTCATCCGATTTTGTCTATCGACATGTGTTTAGAAAGCTAGTAGTGTAAACCGAAATTGGTATGAATTACAGGCATGTAACTTGAATAGTACCTGGGTTGTTGGAGGTCATAGTGGCCGATTACTATTGATCGCGTCAGGCAATAAGTATTCCACAGTTACACGAAAAAACGGTAGCAGCGTGCTTATAAATATATTTATTCGTCTATGTCTTTGTTTATATCCTATATATACCGTTCATGAAGAAATTGGTCAAATATTTACTGTGTTTTAGAAAGCACAAGGACATTAGGTTACTGGCCTACTTTTGTTTCTGTTCCTTTGATATATGTTTATTTGATTTGTTTATGTATTTAATAATTGTGTAAGAGCGTGTTTACGGTCCAGCCGTAGGGATATTTATTTAATTTCAGGTCATGTAAATGTAAATCCAGTATTTCGTATGTGTTTCAATATGTTTGTGAGTGTGTATAGGCTTGGAGACATGGCGGGACGCTCTAGCCACTCACAGCTTTCGTTACTACGGTAGGCGACTACCGAAGTGAATGAAGGAACAGGATGGATGGAAATGGAGGAGGGTTGCACGGGACAGGAGAGTGCTGGACGGGAAGGCGCGATGGGCGGTCGCAGGAAATACTTGGATAGTGTTGAGCAGTTTGCGCGTGGTCGCGGGAGATAGAAATATTGCGTTGTGCCAACTTGCGGCCGGCCGTTGTGGTCGAGCGGTTCTAGGCGCTTCAGTCTGGAACCACGCGACCGCTACGGTCGCAGGTTCGAATCCTGCCTTGGGCATGGATGTGTGGGATGTCCTTAGGTTAGTTAGGTATAAGTAGTTCTAAGTTCTAGAGGACTGATGACCTCAGATGTTAAGTCCCATAGTGCTCGGATCCATTTCAACTTAGACTCAGCAGTATTTGTCATGTAATGCGACAACTACGTATCCCAGCCCCCAGACAACGAAACCAGCCAAAGCTATTAATATTTAAACTCTGAGTCTGAGGGTACGTAGTAGCCTTTTTTTTTTTTAAGCCAGAAATCCTGAGCCAACGTTTGTACCCATACACTCAACCTCAAATTTCCACAGAAAAAGCAGGTTTTGTTGAAGGAAAATGGACTCGTGAACAGATACCCAACAGACGACAAATAATCGAGAATTGGAGAGATCTGTGCTCCTGACTTCATCTGCTTCCTTGACTATATGAAAGCCTTTGACTGGCTTGTCTGGAAAAAGTTATCTGCCAGTGCAACATCTGTGCTGTACTTGTCATTAAGAGTGCTGTTGGTGTTTGGACTAAAGGCATCTTACACTGAAGAGACAAATAAACTGGTACACCTGCCTAATAGCTTTTAGGACCGCCACGAGCACGCAAATGTGCTGCAACATGACATGACATGGCATGGTCTCGGCTGATGTCTGGAGTAGTGTTAGAGGGAACTGACGCCATGGATCCTGCTGGGCTGTCCATAAATCCATAAAAGTACGAGGGGGTGAAGATCTCTTCTAAACAGTATGTTGCAAGGCATCACAGATATGCTCAGTAATGTTCACGTCTGGGGAAGTGTTTCACTCAGAAGAGTGTTCCTGGGGCCAATCTGCAGTAGTTCTGGACATGAATGGATGCAGGTGATCAGAAAAGATTCTTACGTACGTGTCACCTGTCAGAGTCGTATCTAGACATATCAGGGGTCCCATATCATTCCAACTGCACACGCCCTACACCATTACAGAGCCTGCACCAGCTTGAACAGTCCCCTGCTGACATCCAGGGTCCATGGATTCATGAGGTTGTCCCCATACCCGTAAGCGTCCGTCCGCTCAATACAATATGAAACGAGACTCGTCCGACCAGTCATCGACAGTCCAATGTCGGTGTTGACTGGCGCAGGCAAGGCGTAAAGCTTTGTGTCGTGCAGTCATCAAGGGTACACGAGTGGGCCTCCGATTCCGGAAGCCCATATCGATGATGTTTTGTTAAATGGTTCGCACGCTGACACTTGTTGATGGTCCAACATTAAAATCTGCAGCAATTTGTGGGAGGGCTGCACTTCTGTCACGTTGAACGATTCTGTTCAGAGGTCGTTGGTCCCGTTCTTGCAGGATCTTTTTCCAAGCACAGCGGTGTCCCCAGTTCATCGCTATCTCGGAGATGCTGTGTCCCATCGCTCGTGCGCCGACTGTAACACCACGTTCAAACTCACTTAAGCAGCAGTAACCGATCTAACAACTGCGCTATACACTTGTCTTATATAGGCATTGTCGACCGCAGCGCCATATTCTGCCTGTTTACGTAACTCTGTATTTGAATACGCATGCCTATACTAGTTTCTTTGGCACTTCAGTGTAATTGGTGTTAGAGCTATTAACAATACCTATTTTCTGATGACACCGTCCTCTTATCCAGCAGCTGTTAACAAAAGTAAAGGACATAAGTCTGTTTTATGTATTGGGCATCAATCTCAGCAAGTCCAAAGTCATGATAACTGATCGAGGCGTGCTGGTTCAACTTACATGTCTTTCATCTAACTTGGGTCACTTATCTGTTACACGGAAAGTTGGGAAGATAAGGTAAGAAGACGAGTCACGCTACGGCCAGTGGCTATGAAGCAGCTCACCAAGATCTGGCAGGACAGAGCGATAACAAGCACCACAAAGGTCCGGCTTGTTGAAAAACTGGTGTTTTCTCTCTTATTTTATGGTTGCGAGACATGGACTCATAAAGCCAGAGACAAACAGAGCATCGACGTATTTGAGCTTAGGTGTTGGCGCAGTATGCTGGGCATTAAATGGACTGAAAGAACAACAAATATGTCCTTTACTGAGCAACTCAGTATCTTGACGCGCCTTCCTTCTCGTGTCAGCCAAAAAATCTCCAGTTCTTTGGTCATGTTGTGAGAAGAGATGGAGAAAACTGGAAGGAAAGATCGTGGGCAAGGGACCGAGAGGAAGAGCAGCGAACAGGTGGACTCATCAAATCAAAAATATATTTGGTCATCTTTGGTCTACCTCTTCAGCAGGTCCTAAGAGAAGCTGATAACCGTACGGGATGGAGACGCTTGGTTCATGGGGTCACGAGGCTCAGCAATCAGCATAACGACTCGTGATGATGCAGGATTTTACATTATCTAACGCTTTTTCTCAGTCAACAAATCCTATGAACGTGTCTTGATTTTCCTTGTCTTACTTCCATCATAAAGCCTATGGTCAGAACTGCCTCTCTGGTGTCTTCACCTTTCCGAAAGTCAGACTGATTATCATTTAACAAATCCACAATTTTCTTTTCGATTCTTCTGTGTGTTATCCTTGTGGGCAGCTTCGATACGTGAGCTGTTAAGCTGATTGTCTGATAGTTCTCGCATTTATCTCCTCTTCCTGTCTTCGGAGTTGTGTGGATGACATTATTCCGAACTAGACAAACTTTAAGCAGTCATGGTTCTTAATGAAGCATCCACTGGGTGATTGGGCCTTAATTTCGAAGGGAAGCTGAAAAAGTGGCAAAGAAAACAAGAGGCGATTCGCAATCACCACTTCTGCTACCAAGGCTACTACCATAGAATTCGCGTTATGCCACCAGCACGCTTCGACTATACATACAGTCTTAGACAATAAAACTGACCGCCGGCCGGCCGCCACAGGGACTAAGTCCGAGTCATTCACTTAAGGTGGCCAATAAAACTGACCGCCCCTGACAACTCTAAGTCTGGCCATCTGCACAATCTGGCAACACTGTAAGATGCGGAAGTGTCAGGAGGAAGTGTTATCTACTTCCGAGACGTTGGCGGACTACGTGAGCCCGTGGTCTAGTGGCAAGCGTCGTGCGTTCTAAACTTATAGGCGCCTGTTCGCGTCCAACTGTTTTTTTTTTTTTTTTTTTTTTTTTTTTTTTTTTTTTTTTTTTTTTACGGCAGTCGGTCAAACGTTATGAGTCTGACTGAACATCGAAGATAATTCGCTTAACATTCTACCCACCAGCAATAACAAGTATTCCAGAAACAATCCCGCAGGATAGCTCGTGGCTGCGCCGCGATCATACCAGCTTTCTCTCGAGCGTTTCCTCGCGCTGCAGCGGCTACCGGCCACCGGCCAGACGCCACCCGCCGCCTGATATCTGGCGCCGCCCAGGTGAACGCGTCGCGACGCTGTCAGTGTGTGTCTCAACTGTCATTTTCGAATTTGAAGTTCTAGTTATCATCTGGCAGCTAAGCAATGGATTTCGCAAACTTGAAAATCATGAACTACAGTGAAGCATTGTAAAACTGAGTCGCAAGTGGAAATAGGTGTAACATCTGCAACACAACGTTTACTTTTGGTATAACAGAGGGGTGAATGCAGAGGAGGCAGCTAGAAAGATTTGAATTGTGTGTGGAGCGACTGCTTTTGGGAAAAATACGCCAGGAAAAGATATTCTTGTTTCAACAAAGATCGTTCTGGCATGAATGATTTTCCACATTAAGGAAGTCTCGAATACTGATATATGTGATAGATTACCATTTTACCATCACGCGACATTTGCATTCAACAGGCAAAGTTCAGAAGCCTGGTGTCGGAGTTCTGCATGCTCTAATTCCAAACAACAAAAATTAACGGAGTGACTATTATTGAACGTCATCAGGTCGCTCATTGAGCATTCGTATGCAGTACTGTTACTGGTGACGTGTTATGATGCCTTTATCGTTAACTTCCTAAGAAGAAATGAAAGGCTGAGCCCCTCCAAAAGATACAAACTCGAGCAAAGAGTAGTATGAACATAATATTTTACATCTGATAGCTCCAAAAGTGTGTTTTGAGCTACGAATTCTGCCCCAAGGTCTGTGTGCAACACAGCTGGAATTTGTTGCCAACAACTGAGACACCTATCGGTCTTAGCGTAAGAAAACCGAGTAATACAACTACATCACATGTGTTACTGTATGATAACGCACTTCTTGATTTGAGAAACAAAACTATCCAGGAAATTGAAATTAAAGTCATCTCTCAAGCACTTGTATTGATAGAGAAGTCCTCTCTCAAGCACTTGTCCGTCTCGTCATATATTCGTAAAAATTTACCTTTCCCGCTCTTGATCGATCAACCGTCAACGCAATTCATTTCTAGACGAAAATACTCTTAAAACTACTCTGGTATAATGATATCGTTAAAACCAGTAGGTTTCTACTGACGTAGAATTTGTAAACAACTTTAGCATTGTCAGATCGTTTTAGATATCGTGAAAGAAAATTCTTTTGCTGATTAATTTCTCTTTGATGATTACTGTTGCGTTTAGTAAACTAATGGAAAATCCAATTAAAATATTCACTGTACTAATACAAATTAAATTCAGCTTACTACAGAAACATCACGACGGCAGACTATCTTAATAAAGCATTAAGTATCTGTAAGACGATTGAGCCTATTTTAACACGAATTCGTAGGACATTATCGACTTTTGACTTCGAAAAGATCTGCATTTACCTCATTTCCTGTATCATTCGCAATTATTATGAAAATGTGGCATTTCATAGATAAAATTAAGTATTCACAACAACAAAAAATATGTCGTCATTATGAATTTGGCAGTACCATAAGGTTTTCGCTCTGACACTAAGGGTTACTGAAAGTAGCAAGGCGCATTTTGCTCGAGCGTTGTCTTACGATACCCTTATTGCGTTTGTATCTGCCTGCTTGTAGCTCTGCTACAAAAGAATTAAAAATCTGGCTCTCAGCGAGTCTCGAAAGGCGAACGAAAGCAGCTTGCACCTGGTAGCCAAACATGTTTCTTGGGAACAGGCTACTTCCTAAAGCGGGAAGACATTCTTTTGTGGTTGAATTGTTGGCAAATGTCAGTCAGACGTGTGCCGTTCGTCTAAGCGTTTCGGTGTGTTGAATTTGTACCAATTATTTTTCTACAGGTTTTTCTGTCCCAAATAGAGAGTTGAAGTCTCCCATTAGTATTTTCACGTCATCTTGATGAATTTTGCTCATAGTATTTTCGAGTGTATATCTTTTATAGGGGCTCTGAATGAGCATAGTCATAAGTCGATTGTTGATGGATGCGATATCTTTGACAGAGTTGATGACAGATCTGTGTTCGAGAAATGCAGTGCCGAAGATTGGTACGCCTTTCGCTACCTTTTGTTGTATTTTGCTCTTGAAGATGCCATAGTTTCCGTAATGCAAGTGTTAATTGTCAATTAATCGTGGTTCTTGAAGAGCAATGATGAGAATTTTTTGGCGGACGATTTCTTTTGTGAGATTATTGAGGTTTCTTGTTTGGGTCAATGTATCGATGTTTAGTTTTCAAATGAATGTTTTCTGCTTGTAGGGAAATTTACCAGAGATCTTCGATATTCTCTGCCGTGCTAACCTGGACTCCCCAGAGTGCGAAAATCCAACTGCCGCCTATCGGTGGCCAGGTTGTGTACCACCTGGGGTAAAGTTACCTTTGCTTGCATAGTTCATGTTTTCTTGTGTTTCATTGGTTTGGCCTGGGTGATACCGGGACCAGACAGGACCAGAGGGTGTTGAAGCCTTTGGAAGCAAATATTTTCAGCCAAGCTCATTGAGATAATAGACGGTGACCGGAGTAGCGGTGATTTTCACTCAGATGTGTCTGGATTTAGGGTTCAACGGATTGAGTAGCCGCTCAGGATTGTGTTAGTATTTGGTTCACCCCAAGTATTTGATTTCCTCGGTACCACCCCTATGGAGGACGGTTTCCCCTATCGGCCACAGGGGATCATTATTATTATTATTAGTAATATGTCATCAGCAAATCTGATATGGAGTATCCTCCCACCACTGAAATAGATGTGTATTGTTCGAGTCAGTATTTCCATCAGATAAATATGGATTATAATTACGTTACATTGCTGCTAGTCGACATATTTCTCACTTTTTCTTAGACAGTTGCTAGCTGTTACTCCATCAAAGGAATTTATGGGCGCAGCATTGTTGCAATACAGACATTCAAATTATCCGATTTCTATAATTTCGTTTCGATACAAAATCGTCCTAATCGGATTCAGCCAGTCAGTCTTAATTTGGATATCCGACTACGACCCTCATCATATGATAGACTGGGTGAACCACATTCTTAATCGGACTGTAGAATCCACATCACTTATCTATGACAGGGCCTGAATTCTTAAACACTGTGGAAAATAATAATCCAATGTGATTATTACAAATACGTTTCTGAAATATAAATATATGAACCAATGAGATAACAGTTTATTTACAGGGGCAGAGACCCGTCCATCATAGCAGGGCAGTGTGAGATTGGTTTCAGGGCTAGATAAACAGCTGAGGAACTGACTGGTGCATGTGTTGTTCAACACACAGTAGTTGTCATCCTCACTGGAATCAATGATTGTTTGCGTGTGTGTGTGTGCGCGTGTCTGTGTGCGTGTGTGTGTGTGTGTGTGTGTGTGTGTGTGTGTTTTCGTGTTAACGCACAATCTGAATCAATACTATTAACATTAGAGAGACAACCAACAATAAATATTGCATCAAATATGACTGTAAAGTATTTTAATGCGATGGGAAGTTACAAACTGAATTTTTACCCATCCCACGTCCTGCGTATTACGTTAAGTAAGATGTATTAACTCCATAGTATCGTTAGCAGAGACAGTGCGCTCTTGTTGTCGAGGCTCGCGACAAGTGCAGCGATTAGCAGTGCCCAATGCCGCCGCGATTTGTTTGTGTTAGCTGAGCGTGGACACTGCAGCAGACGCTTCGCCCAAAAACAGAAAGAAATCACCTTTGCTCTGACTGCAGTGAGCGGATATCACTGCCTGCGTGTTCTTATAGTAACCAACGTGAGACTCTACTCACAGGTGCCATGGAGCAATTGCAACGGGTATCATGTCATTAGTCATCAGAATATTAACCAGTGATGAAATGTCCACTCTATTTGAATCCCAAGAAAATAGGAACCTTCTCACAAAGGACTGTGAGGTGATATCAAAATATATCCAACATACCAAAATTAATTGGAGGGCTTTCATGTATGCAGTAATAGCACACAAAGAAATATTATGTCTTGGAAGCGTATATTTCATTTCCTCTTCTCATATTAACGCCCTTGTTTTAATATGAAGTGAGAAAATAAACACGAAAAACTAAAGTTCCTGAGAAGCATATAAGTCATTTCCTCTTCTCATATCACAACTTTTGTTTTAGTATGAAGTAAAAAAATCAACAGGTTAGAGTTCTGAAGCATAATATGACACCAGATTCTTATCGTAGGCGCTACCGGAAACGCCAAAAGCAGGGCGCTGTCCATTCTTTTGTCCAACAGTCTGTTTCCTTTCATGTATTACTCCCGCTAGGAGATTCTTATTTAAGGACTTGTGGGCATCAAGTTCTTCAGCAGAACAAGCCTTATGTTATAGTGCTAAATACGGTATGGAAAAAATGCAACAAAGACGAGTTCCGCTAGAGCAGTGAGGATATTTGCAAATGTGTGTATTCAGCAATGACTGCCAGCTGCCACAACACTTCACAGAATCCTTGCGGAGGCAACACAACTGTGTGTGCACTTCAGACTTCATTCGGTGAGACGTCAGGAGATGGATGAAAACGTCAAATTAACGTCGCTTTCCGAGTCGTATTCAATCCAGATTGAGGTGTTATTATGGTAGTTGAGTGTTCTAGCAATTACACTTTTATGATTCCCATATGAGTATTTCGAAAGCCAAAAGAACCCGTTAGTGTGAAACTATCGGGAATTGCATTATATCAAACTGCAAGAACTTGAGACAATACGTGGACTCTTCTCTTCGCTGGATGACCTATTACTGTTATTTAGCATTTTCTCCGACCTAGTCGTAATGCAAATGTAACTTCAGAGGCGCTTTCCGCTATTCTTGACAAACATCAGCAACCTGTAATCACTGAGAGTCACAAATGCGTGATGATAATGGTTCAGGTTGTCAGTAGTTGTGGTGGTGTTATGCTGTCAAACTGCTTACAGTACGCCGGCCGCGATGGTCTCGCGGTTCTAGGCGCACAGTCCGGAACCGCGCGACTGCTACGGTCTCAGGTTCGAATCCTGCCTCGGGCATGGATGTGTGTGATGTCCTTAGGTTAGTTAGGTTTAAGTAGTTCTAAGTTGGCCGAAGTGGCCGTGCGGTTAAAGGCGCTGCAGTCTGGAACCGCAAGACCGCTAAGGTCGCAGGTTCGAATCCTGCCTCGGGCATGGATGTTTGTGATGTCCTTAGGTTAGTTAGGTTTAACTAGTTCTAAGTTCTAGGGGACTAATGACCTCAGCAGTTGAGTCCCATAGTGCTCAGAGCCAGTTCTAAGTTCTAGGGGACTGATGACCACAGCTGTTAAGTCCCATAGTGCTCAGAGCCAGCCAGCTTACAGTAACATTAATGGTGGCGCATATAATTTAGCGCTGACTACCTACTTAAGTAAAGATAGTGTTGTGGTGTCGTCGCTTGTCTTTATTTGGCCTCAGCTTGAGTAATCCGATTTAACGAACATAGTACTCCAATCGCGGGCTCCTAATACAGTATGACTGCAGAGATTATCGTGCGGATATTACATTAATTCTGCAATGAAATGCTTAACAAATCTTACCCTCAGCTATGCAGCTAGAATGGCTCACTACACAGGTACTCCATGTTGCACTTGGTTAAGTGATCCGTTCGCTGAAATCCTGCTTGTACTGTTCGTAAATACTCGTATACCTCAGAAATGGTTCAAATGGCTCTGAGCACTATGTGACTTAACTTCTGAGGTTATCAGTCCGCTAGAATTTAGAACTACTTAAACTTAACTAACCTAAGGACATCAGACACATCCAGGTCCGAGACAGGATTCGAACCTGCGACCGTAGCGGTCGCGCGGTTCCCGACTATAGCGCCTGGAACCGCTCGGCCACCCCGGCCTGCATACTTGTATACTGACCATTTGTTACTTGACTAATTATGAACTACAATCTGATTCGCATGTATATGACATGGGTTAGCGCCGGCACAAAGGTAAGACTAAGGGTTGGATGCCGTTGAAGTCCTGTTACATTGATGGCAAGACAAATGTTCGCAAATCACCTCTATTGCCTCAAAAAACAATTGCATCTTAAATATCGAAGGACCGACGTCCTCACTGTCACAGCGCGTTGAAACACAGCAACGACGGCAGATGAAAATTTGTGATCGACTGGGCTTCGCACCCAGACCTCCTGCTTCCTAGACAGACGTTCTGATGACGGGACTAATATTTTTTTTAATGTTTGAGAAGACTTTCAGCACCAGGTAGGCGGAGGCAAAGAGGGCAGGTGTCGAAGATCCGGTCCTGTCATGGTCCTTCAACAAGGTTCGGATGACATTCCGCTTCAAGTTGTTAGTGCCCATGCGCTTGTTATTCGCCCTTAACCACAGT
Organism: Schistocerca piceifrons; assembly: GCF_021461385.2. NCBI lineage: Eukaryota > Metazoa > Arthropoda > Insecta > Orthoptera > Acrididae > Schistocerca > Schistocerca piceifrons. The sequence goes on from NC_060138.1 coordinate 1,144,015,098, forward strand.
CGGAGTTGGAGACTCTCTTCAGTTACATCTAACCAGTGCGTATCTATTGCACTATTGTTAGAAACGAGGTGCAGTATTTTGGTATTAAAATTTTGTAAATTTGTGGTAAGAACTTATGAGACCAAGCTGCTTAGGTCATCGGTCCCTAAGCTTACACATTACTTAATCTAACTTAATCTAACTTACGCTATGGACAACACATACACCCATGCCGGAGGGAGGATTCGAACCTCCGACGGTGGATACTATGATGACACAGCAGCCAACCTCTCTGCAGCACCTATCTCCACACGCTCCTCGTCAGACGCGAATTCCCATTTTTGCCGCACACCACATGCGCGGTACCCCCGGCCATTGTTCCACTAGCTTGCGTCCACACTGTATTCCCGCGAGGGTCGGACGATGTCATGCGTCTAGCACTGAAAACTTTCGATGACCCGTGGAGACCCAAATAATTATACAGGATGTTTCAGGAGGAATAGTAAATATTCTAGGAGATGGTAGTATAGACAAATTGTTGAAATAATGACATATAACATGCGTCCAATTTTTATTGAACATACAGATAGCTGGGTTCAATGCATTTTCGTTTCGTATGTTGGTCCTTACAGGACCCAGTTGTCTACACGTCCTTGAAAATGAGTTTCCAGCGTCATTGGAAGAGGTTCATTTGGCTACAAGAATGCGTATGTTCCTCCAGCATGATGGGGCTCCTGCACATTCTAGTCGTCAGGTGACACATTATCCAAACCTAACATTTCCTGGAAGATGGATCATTGGATATGGGCACTTTTCTTGGCCTTCAAGGTCCCAGGACCTTATCTCTTTCGATTTTTGCCTGCGGGGATGGTTAAAGGCGAAGTCTACAAAGAAAAAGTAAACCCAAGAGCCGATTTGATCTTTCGGATTATGAATAGTGCAGCCCTCATAAAAGAACGCAAAGACGACCTACACGTGGTGTTATCAAGAGAAGTCAAATGTGCATTGAAGTTGGTGGGGGAATTTTTGAAAATCAACTTTGAATGTCCTCGTTGCCTTTGCTTTGAGTTTGTTGGGGTTACGTACTAACAGCTGTATCTCTGTACAAAATAAAAAGTGGACGCATATGTATTGAATTTTTTATGCAATTCTTCTGTACTACCACCTACTAAAATATCTAATATTCCTCCTGAAACACTCTGTATATGGATATATGTGTGGTGTCTGTTCTTTCGGACATGTCCGAAAGAAAATGCTTCATGGCATTCTGCAACGACCTTCGGTCCCAGGGGCTGATAGAGATTTCAGAGCTGCTTGGCTGTCTGAATAAAAGTAGATGCTACGATTTTTGTAGGGTCTACTCTAATTCTCCTCCGCGCACATGCTGATAGAAGATACTATGTAATACTGTGGCCATCTTCCCTAAAGAGATTCTAGGCAGTACACCAGACCCGTTGGTTTCATCTGTTTTCGACCTGTCAGTATACCACTATATTATGTCTCCTGAACGGTGTAGTGGTTCGTTCTTCCACTGCTCCCTGCTTCCAACTGTTACATGGCAAGGTTTATTGAAACAGCTAGAAGTTATTGTATAGTTAGTCGGCATTTCCCCAGCCATCGCCATACTGATTTGGGATTCCGTATATTCTAACTATATCCAGTTATTTACAATTTTTAGCCTTTATGTCCCTGTTGCGGCCTCCATTTTAAGCCACAGGTGTAAGGCGGGCATGTCTAGCCTAATATCCATCCCAAGAGTGGATGTCCTGCTAATTCCGTCTGTTTGTGAAAGCAGGCCAGTCTCTGCACTTTGCGAGACTCCCTAGCAGCCACCTTCTGTTCGACTTTGTTCATATTATATGACAATAAATTATCATTGGTATTTTTGCAGAGGTGTATATCCAGTACGTACTGGGTTTAGACCCCAGTTTACCATACAGCAGCTTCTAGTGCTTATAAGATTATCTTTCACAGTGGAATATATTCTTTATGTGAGGTGTTTATAATAGTTTTCCATCCATGGCTACCTCCAGGGACACTACAACCCTCTCTAAAGTTTCATCGAGAAATATAATTTTTCAGTGTATGTGCTGGACATGCTTCCCCATAAATAATACTACACCAATTTTCGTGCGGCTAGTCTTTAAATACTTTTTCACAATGTTCAGTGCACATAGGTTTAACAATACTATCAAATTTTCTAAGTCTTACTGTGAATAAATCGTCTACTTATTCTTTTCAAGAGTAGTCTCTCGCATTCAGCTCATCTATGAGTTCATTCACCACTAGGTTCTTCATCTCTAACCATTTACTCGAAGGTCGTATTACTAGAACCCCCTCGACATCCAGGAAGATACAGAGAGCATCCAGAAAGGGTAGTGCTTTTTCCACCTTCCCGGCAAGTTGGTGAAGTGTTACCTCACATGATTTGCTTCGTAAGTATTATGAAAATGTGGCAGTTCATAGATAAAATTACGTATTCACAACAACAAAAAAGTATGTCGGCAGAAAATAAAAGTGGCATTATGAATTTGGCAGTACCGTAAGGTTTTTCGCTTTGACACTATGGGTTACTAAAAGTAGCAAGACGAATTTTGCTAGAGCGTTGTCTTACCATTCCCTCATTGAATTTGTATCTGGCTGCTTGTAGTTCTGCTACAAAAGAATTAAAAATCTTGCATTCAGCGAGTGTCGAAAGGCGAACAAAGGCAGCGTGCACCTGACAGGCAAGCACGTTACCTAGGAGCTAGCGAACAGGTGCTGGTCTTTGACGTACTTACTGGCTCAGTAGCCGCTATGGCAAATAAATCGCAACATAAGAGACGAGAGTAGTTGTATTTCCCGTGTGAAACCACTTTCGTTGACTCAAAAGCATTAACTGATATCCTTATGTCACGTCTCAAGAGAAAATCACTTACAGTATTCAATTGAAATGACACGATAATATCAAGTGAATTTAGCAGGATAGTTCTGTGCCATCAAGGAAGTAGCTCGTCGGTCACAGAGTTGCCAAACATATTCTGCGCTGTTGCCAAGTTTCAGTTATAGTGTCAGGAAGGATACCAGCTGATGTGTTCTGTGAGTGACCTCGGAAGTGGCTATAGCTTCGTTTCGAAGTTACGGGTGGCAAGGACCGCTAGATCCTCATTATATGCCCATGAGTCTTATTCGCATTTCTGTAACTAGGTTTAGAGGCTAGAGTGCAATTACTTGTAATACATCGATGCACTGAATGCAATCTAAATGTCATATAATAATAACTGCGACAATTATTTGTGTTTTACTGTCTTAATCGGATCGAAACCTTAAAAGCGTATTCGCCAGACGCGATTCACAATTTTGGAGCTTCTCCAGTGGTTGAGTTGGCAATGCCTCTTTGCTGTACAATCACTGTCATTGGCACATCCACCAGAAGACAGGCATGGCCTGGCTTATTGTTGTCAGCTTTCCTGACGGATATTCTGCCTTTGCTCGAAACGTGAAGACTTAAGGTGAATTCGAACATTCCATAAGGCGAAAATTTGATGCTTCTATTCTTCCAGCTCCTACATACAAATAACACTTACAATAAGCGGCAGAAAAGCGCCTGTGAACCAACAGTTAATGATGCAGTCATAATTAGTGGAATCTGACAAGTTCCATCTGTCATCTGATAATTGTGAAAACTACTTTTTCATCTTCACAGCACCGCAGTATGAACTCAAGGGTTTCATAGAATACCTATACTTAATTTCGTTGTGATCGTTTTCAATGGCAGTAGGGGAGGAGCAAAACCATCTGACTTGAAACATACTTTTCCAGTGGGATTTGAATCTTTGTCTACAGTTGCAGTAGCACGTCCAGTGAGGTATCAAGAATGTGAGCAAGCACTCATTGCTATAGTATAGCCTAGGGCAGAAAGAAGCAGGTTTCCGACAAATTAAACGATGAGAGACACTGTCGCTGTCACTTATTAAACAGTAATTGTTCAGAAAATTACAACAATATCTAGTGAAATGAGTAGGTTGATGCAGCTCCAGTCCAGCACTATCACTGAGTTGCCAAACGTTTTCCGAATAGCACTTATGATATAAATGTGTGTGTGTGTGTGTGTGTGTGTGTGTGTGTGTGTGTGTGTGTGTGCGTGTATGTCTGTTCTTAGGACATTTCCAAAAGAACAGACACTGCGAATCGAAATAGACAGACTTTTTAATCAATTAAAGATTGAAGGACAGATGTCCAGGCTGTCTTTGGCATTAAAATAGAACAACAGCGTCAGATGAAAATTTGTGCCTGACCAGATTCGAACCCGGATTTGCAAAATTTTAATACCAAAATACTGCATCTCGGTTCTTACAATAGTGCAATAGGTGCACGCTGGTTAGATGTAACTGAAGAGAGACTCCAACTCGGATTGTAGTTAAGGGCGAATCCCAAGCGCATGGCCACGAACAATTGGGAGCGGAAACTTAATGTCATCAGAACCTTCTTCAAGGACCATGACAAGCGATCGTTAGATCGACTGCACAAAGTTCAGATTATAAATACATACATACATAGAAAAATATATTACGTCGGAGCAGTCGTACCAATAGTGCAGGTCACTGCACATAAAAATACAAGCTGTAGCCTATTGGTATCTGTGGAAACAAAATATCATCAAAGTATCCTTCGACACGGTGACTTTGCAGAGGCAAAACGGAGGACTTGGAATTAAAGACGTGCTTTTAAACTAATACACGCCACTAAGACAGGCATCACGAAACTTCTGTTCCTCTCGTTAGATCCTGGGGATAGGAACGCTCCTGTTAATGTAGCACGCCAGCCTAGATTACGTCCGAAAGTACTATGGCGTTTGGAGCTGTATAAGACTTCCACGAGCACAAACCAACACTAGAACCGTTTATGATTATATTACCAGACATCGTCTTCACAAACCAATTCCGGTAACTTAACCTACAAAAAACTGGAGGAACGTCTGGAAAAAAATCAACAATAAAATTATACCAACTAGAGTAAGTGCCGTATGGTGCGACTTTGTAAACGAAACCATACCTACAGCGGAACGATTATGTAAAATTAAATTGAGACCATCTCCATACGGCGACAAATGACGGCTTGTAGAAACTGTAGCGCACATCTTCTCATGTGAAAATAGAATCAGAATTTGGAACTGGACTACGAAGAAGTTAGCACTGTCAATAGAACCGCAGAAAGTCAAATACCGATAACTGAAGCTTTACAATCCGACTGGAAATGTTACCCGTCCGCAAAGAATAACAGTTATTCGTGGCTTCTGGGACAGTTTGTGTTTTACGTCATAACAAACAAAACTTAGTAGAGTACATGTTCTATATTGCAGTAGAAAATTTCAAGCTGAAGAAGAATAACAAATATAAGGAATGGTTTTAAATTTTTATCTACAAAGAGGTGGGCACTTTTATTCACTAGAAGAGGAATACTATTCTTTCACTTTTTTTATTCCTGGAATATTCTTTTACGTTGGATCTAAAATCAGAACTGTTCTAATTTGGCAAACCCCACCGGCACCGAAATTTCTTTTATTTGTTGAAATATATATGGCTTCCTTACAGACCTCATATGCATCCAGTGCATGATAAATTAAAATGTGAATATATTTCTGAATGAATGTTTGTTAGGGATTTTTCCGTCACCCTTTCCATTGTTATAAGTTATGTTCTACAAGGAACGCACTCCACTGGAGGCGGCAATCTGTAATTTATTTTACCTAAATTACTACTTCAGTTTTGTTCTACAATTTAAAAGAATATACGGGTGCAAACATGGAATACATGGGAATAATGCAGCTGCTCAGTGCAGGTATGGGAGAGGCATTGTGGCCAGGCCTCGGATCTCCGACCCCTGCCCTCTTTGCCTCCGCCTACCTGGTGCTGAAAGTCTTCTCAAACATTAAAAAAAATATTAGTCCCGTCATCAGAACGTCTGTCTAGGAAGCAGGAGGTCTGGGTTCGAAGCCCAGTCGATCACAAATTTTCATCTGCCGTCGTTGCTGTATTTCAACGCGCTGTGACAGTGAGGACGTCGGTCCTTCGATATTTAAGATGCAATTGTTTTTTGAGGCAATAGAGGTGATTTGCGAACATTTGTCTTGCCATCAATGTAACAGGACTTCAACGGCATCCAACCCTTAGTCTTACCTTTGTGCCGGCGCTAACCCATGTCATATACATGCGAATCAGATTGTAGTTCATAATTAGTCAAGTAACAAATGGTCAGTATACAAGTATGCAGGCCGGGGTGGCCGAGCGGTTCCAGGCGCTATAGTCGGGAACCGCGCGACCGCTACGGTCGCAGGTTCGAATCCTGTCTCGGACCTGGATGTGTCTGATGTCCTTAGGTTAGTTAAGTTTAAGTAGTTCTAAATTCTAGCGGACTGATAACCTCAGAAGTTAAGTCACATAGTGCTCAGAGCCATTTGAACCATTTCTGAGGTATACGAGTATTTACGAACAGTACAAGCAGGATTTCAGCGAACGGATCACTTAACCAAGTGCAACATGGAGTACCTGTGTAATGAGCCATTCCAGCTGCATAGCTGAGGGTAAGATTTGTTAAGCATTTCATTGCAGAATTAATGTAATACCCGTACGATAATCTCTGCTGCCATACTGTATTAGGAGCCCGCGATTGGAGTACTATGTTAGTTGAATCGGATTACTCAAGCTGAGGCCAAATAAAGACAAACGATGACGCCACAACACTATCTTTACTTAAGTAGGTAGTCAGCGCTAAATTATGTGCGCCACCATTAACGTTACTGTAAGCGGTTTGACAGCATAACACCACCACAATTACTGACAACCTGAACCATTATCATCACGCAATTGTGACTCTCAGCGATTACAGGTTGCTGATGTTTGTCAAGAATAGCGGAAAGCGCCTCTGAAGTTACATTTGCATTACGACTAGGACGGAGAGAATGCTAAATAACAGTAATAGGTCACCCAGCGAAGAGAAGAGTCCACGTAATGCCTCAAGTTCTGGCAGTTTGATATAATGCAGTTCCCGATAGTTTCACACTAACGGGTTCTTTTGGCTTTCGAAATACTCATATGGGAATCATAAAAGTGTAATTGCTAGAACGCTCAACTACCATAATAACACCTCAATCTGGATTGAATACGACTCGGAAAGCGACGTTAATTTGACGTTTTCATCCATCTCCTGACGTCTCACCGAATGAAGTCTGAAGTGCACGCACAGTTGTGTTGCCTTCGCAAGGATTCTGTGAAGTGTTGTGGCAGCTGGCAGTCATTGCTGAATACACACATTTGCAAATATCCTCACTGCTCTAGCGGAACTCGTCTTTGTTGCATTTTTTCCATGCCGTATTTAGCACTATAACATAAGGCTTGTTCTGCTGAAGAACTTGATGCCCACAAGTCCTTAAATAAGAATCTCCTAGCGGGAGTAATACATGAAAGGAAACAGACTGTTGGACAAAAGAATGGACAGCTCCCTGCTTTTGGCGTTTCCGGTAGCGCCTACGATAAGAATCTGGTGTCATATTATGCTTCAGAACTCTAACCTGTTGATTTTTTTACTTCATACTAAAACAAAAGTTGTGATATGAGAAGAGGAAATGACTTATATGCTTCTCAGGAACTTTAGTTTTTCGTGTTTATTTTCTCACTTCATATTAAAACAAGGGCGTTAATATGAGAAGAGGAAATGAAATATACGCTTCCAAGACATAATATTTCTTTGTGTGCTATTACTGCATACATGAAAGCCCTCCAATTAATTTTGGTATGTTGGATATATTTTGATATCACCTCACAGTCCTTTGTGAGAAGGTTCCTATTTTCTTGGGATTCAAATAGAGTGGACATTTCATCACTGGTTAATATTCTGATGACTAATGACATGATACCCGTTGCAATTGCTCCATGGCACCTGTGAGTAGAGTCTCACGTTGGTTACTATAAGAACACGCAGGCAGTGATATCCGCTCACTGCAGTCAGAGCAAAGGTGATTTCTTTCTGTTTTTGGGCGAAGCGTCTGCTGCAGTGTCCACGCTCAGCTAACACAAACAAATCGCGGCGGCATTGGGCACTGCTAATCGCTGCACTTGTCGCGAGCCTCGACAACAAGAGCGCACTGTCTCTGCTAACGATACTATGGAGTTAATACATCTTACTTAACGTAATACGCAGGACGTGGGATGGGTAAAAATTCAGTTTGTAACTTCCCATCGCATTAAAATACTTTACAGTCATATTTGATGCAATATTTATTGTTGGTTGTCTCTCTAATGTTAATAGTATTGATTCAGATTGTGCGTTAACACGAAAACACACACACACACACACACACACACACACACACACACACGCACACACAGTCATTGATTCCAGTGAGGAGTATAACTACTGTGTGTTGAACAACACATGCACCAGTCAGTTCCTCAGTTGGCGTCGAGTGGATGAGATTTTTCAATTACCTTGCATTGCAAGGATTGTAAGAAGGGGACTGATAGTAAATGGACTTGCTGTATGCTGAAGAGCTGCGACAAAGCAACGCTTGACCGATTATAAGATAAATGTCCACATGGCTTTTGTGGACGAGTATACTTTTAGTATCCAACCCACCCACGATCATTACGTAAGATTTCTCGAGGGCGTGGGGGAATTGATTTCATTAAGTCGTCGACAGTGTAGCATGAGGGTTTACTTCCCACCATACATTTTCTATATTCGTCCAAAGGTGGCTTGCATTTGTAGGGACACATGGCAATGACCTTGTTACCTCTGCGTTAACACGAAAACACACACACACACGCGCACACACGCACACACACGCACACAGACACGCGCACACACACACACACGCAAACAATCATTGATTCCAGTGAGGATGACAACTACTGTGTGTTGAACAACACATGCACCAGTCAGTTCCTCAGCTGTTTATCTAGCCCTGAAACCAATCTCACACTGCCCTGCTTTGATGGATGGGTCTCTGCCCCTGTAAATAAACTGTTATCTCATTGGTTCATATATTTATATTTCAAAAACGTATTTGTAATAATCACATTGGATTATTATTTTCCACAGTGTTTAAGAATTCAGGCCCTGTCATAGATAAGTGATGTGGATTCAACAGTCCGATTAAGAATGTGGTTCACCCAGTCTATCATATGATGAGGGTCGTAGTCGGATATCCAAATTAAGACTGACTGGCTGAATCCGATTAGGACGATTTTGTATCGAAACGAAATTATAGAAATCGGATAATTTGAACGTCTGTATTGCAACAATGCTGCGCCCATAAATTCCTTTGATGGAGTAACAGCTAGCAACTGTCTAAGAAAAAGTGAGAAATATGTCGACTAGCAGCAATGTAACGTAATTATAATCCATATTTATCTGATGGAAATATTGACTCGAACAATACACATCTATTTCAGTGGTGGGAGGATACTCCATATCAGATTTGCTGATGACATATTACTAATAATAATAATAATGATCCCCTGTGGCCGATAGGGGAAACCGTCCTCCATAGGGGTGGTACCGAGGAAATCAAATACTTGGGGTGAACCAAATACTAACACAATCCTGAACGGCTACTCAATCCGTTGAACCCTAAATCCAGACACATCTGAGTGAAAATCACCGCTACTCCGGTCACCGTCTATTATCTCAATGAGCTTGGCTGAAAATATTTGCTTCCAAAGGCTTCAACACCCTCTGGTCCTGTCTGGTCCCGGTATCACCCAGGCCAAACCAATGAAACACAAGAAAACATGAACTATGCAAGCAAAGGTAACTTTACCCCAGGTGGTACACAACCTGGCCACCGATAGGCGGCAGTTGGATTTTCGCACTCTGGTGAGTCCAGGTTAGCACGGCAGAGAATATCGAAGATCTCTGGTAAATTTCCCTACAAGCAGAAAACATTCATTTGAAAACTAAACATCGATACATTGACCCAAACAAGAAACCTCAATAATCTCACAAAAGAAATCGTCCGCCAAAAAATTCTCATCATTGCTCTTCAAGAACCACGATTAATTGACAATTAACACTTGCATTACGGAAACTATGGCATCTTCAAGAGCAAAATACAACAAAAGGTAGCGAAAGGCGTACCAATCTTCGGCACTGCATTTCTCGAACACAGATCTGTCATCAACTCTGTCAAAGATATCGCATCCATCAACAATCGACTTATGACTATGCTCATTCAGAGCCCCTATAAAAGATATACACTCGAAAATACTATGAGCAAAATTCATCAAGATGACGTGAAAATACTAATGGGAGACTTCAACTCTCTATTTGGGACAGAAAAACCTGTAGAAAAATAATTGGTACAAATTCAACACACCGAAACGCTTAGACGAACGGCACACGTCTGACTGACATTTGCCAACAATTCAACCACAAAAGAATGTCTTCCCGCTTTAGGAAGTAGCCTGTTCCCAAGAAACATGTTTGGCTACCAGGTGCAAGCTGCTTTCGTTCGCCTTTCGAGACTCGCTGAGAGCCAGATTTTTAATTCTTTTGTAGCAGAGCTACAAGCAGGCAGATACAAACGCAATAAGGGAATCGTAAGACAACGCTCGAGCAAAATGCGCCTTGCTACTTTCAGTAACCCTTAGTGTCAGAGCGAAAACCTTATGGTACTGCCAAATTCATAATGACGACATATTTTTTGTTGTTGTGAATACTTAATTTTATCTATGAAATGCCACATTTTCATAATAATTGCGAATGATACAGGAAATGAGGTAAATGCAGATCTTTTCGAAGTCAAAAGTCGATAATGTCCTACGAATTCGTGTTAAAATAGGCTCAATCGTCTTACAGATACTTAATGCTTTATTAAGATAGTCTGCCGTCGTGATGTTTCTGTAGTAAGCTGAATTTAATTTGTATTAGTACAGTGAATATTTTAATTGGATTTTCCATTAGTTTACTAAACGCAACAGTAATCATCAAAGAGAAATTAATCAGCAAAAGAATTTTCTTTCACGATATCTAAAACGATCTGACAATGCTAAAGTTGTTTACAAATTCTACGTCAGTAGAAACCTACTGGTTTTAACGATATCATTATACCAGAGTAGTTTTAAGAGTATTTTCGTCTAGAAATGAATTGCATTGACGGTTGATCGATCAAGAGCGGGAAAGGTAAATTTTTACGAATATATGACGAGACGGACAAGTGCTTGAGAGAGGACTTCTCTATCAATACAAGTGCTTGAGAGATGACTTTAATTTCAATTTCCTGGATAGTTTTGTTTCTCAAATCAAGAAGTGCGTTATCATACAGTAACACATGTGATGTAGTTGTATTACTCGGTTTTCTTACGCTAAGACCGATAGGTGTCTCAGTTGTTGGCAACAAATTCCAGCTGTGTTGCACACAGACCTTGGGGCAGAATTCGTAGCTCAAAACACACTTTTGGAGCTATCAGATGTAAAATATTATGTTCATACTACTCTTTGCTCGAGTTTGTATCTTTTGGAGGGGCTCAGCCTTTCATTTCTTCTTAGGAAGTTAACGATAAAGGCATCATAACACGTCACCAGTAACAGTACTGCATACGAATGCTCAATGAGCGACCTGATGACGTTCAATAATAGTCACTCCGTTAATTTTTGTTGTTTGGAATTAGAGCATGCAGAACTCCGACACCAGGCTTCTGAACTTTGCCTGTTGAATGCAAATGTCGCGTGATGGTAAAATGGTAATCTATCACATATATCAGTATTCGAGACTTCCTTAATGTGGAAAATCATTCATGCCAGAACGATCTTTGTTGAAACAAGAATATCTTTTCCTGGCGTATTTTTCCCAAAAGCAGTCGCTCCACACACAATTCAAATCTTTCTAGCTGCCTCCTCTGCATTCACCCCTCTGTTATACCAAAAGTAAACGTTGTGTTGCAGATGTTACACCTATTTCCACTTGCGACTCAGTTTTACAATGCTTCACTGTAGTTCATGATTTTCAAGTTTGCGAAATCCATTGCTTAGCTGCCAGATGATAACTAGAACTTCAAATTCGAAAATGACAGTTGAGACACACACTGACAGCGTCGCGACGCGTTCACCTGGGCGGCGCCAGATATCAGGCGGCGGGTGGCGTCTGGCCGGTGGCCGGTAGCCGCTGCAGCGCGAGGAAACGCTCGAGAGAAAGCTGGTATGATCGCGGCGCAGCCACGAGCTATCCTGCGGGATTGTTTCTGGAATACTTGTTATTGCTGGTGGGTAGAATGTTAAGCGAATTATCTTCGATGTTCAGTCAGACTCATAACGTTTGACCGACTGCCGTAAAAAAAAAAAAAAAAAAAAAAAAAAAAAAAAAAAAAAAACCAGTTGGACGCGAACAGGCGACTATAAGTTTAGAACGCACGACGCTTGCCACTAGACCACGGGCTCACGTAGTCCGCCAACGTCTCGGAAGTAGATAACACTTCCTCCTGACACTTCCGCATCTTACAGTGTTGCCAGATTGTGCAGATGGCCAGACTTAGAGTTGTCAGGGGCGGTCAGTTTTATTGGCCACCTTAAGTGAATGACTCGGACTTAGTCCCTGTGGCGGCCGGCCGGCGGTCAGTTTTATTGTCTAAGACTGTATGTATAGTCGAAGCGTGCTGGTGGCATAACGCGAATTCTATGGTAGTAGCCTTGGTAGCAGAAGTGGTGATTGCGAATCGCCTCTTGTTTTCTTTGCCACTTTTTCAGCTTCCCTTCGAAATTAAGGCCCAATCACCCAGTGGATGCTTCATTAAGAACCATGACTGCTTAAAGTTTGTCTAGTTCGGAATAATGTCATCCACACAACTCCGAAGACAGGAAGAGGAGATAAATGCGAGAACTATCAGACAATCAGCTTAACAGCTCACGTATCGAAGCTGCCCACAAGGATAACACACAGAAGAATCGAAAAGAAAATTGTGGATTTGTTAAATGATAATCAGTCTGACTTTCGGAAAGGTGAAGACACCAGAGAGGCAGTTCTGACCATAGGCTTTATGATGGAAGTAAGACAAGGAAAATCAAGACACGTTCATAGGATTTGTTGACTGAGAAAAAGCGTTAGATAATGTAAAATCCTGCATCATCACGAGTCGTTATGCTGATTGCTGAGCCTCGTGACCCCATGAACCAAGCGTCTCCATCCCGTACGGTTATCAGCTTCTCTTAGGACCTGCTGAAGAGGTAGACCAAAGATGACCAAATATATTTTTGATTTGATGAGTCCACCTGTTCGCTGCTCTTCCTCTCGGTCCCTTGCCCACGATCTTTCCTTCCAGTTTTCTCCATCTCTTCTCACAACATGACCAAAGAACTGGAGATTTTTTGGCTGACACGAGAAGGAAGGCGCGTCAAGATACTGAGTTGCTCAGTAAAGGACATATTTGTTGTTCTTTCAGTCCATTTAATGCCCAGCATACTGCGCCAACACCTAAGCTCAAATACGTCGATGCTCTGTTTGTCTCTGGCTTTATGAGTCCATGTCTCGCAACCATAAAATAAGAGAGAAAACACCAGTTTTTCAACAAGCCGGACCTTTGTGGTGCTTGTTATCGCTCTGTCCTGCCAGATCTTGGTGAGCTGCTTCATAGCCACTGGCCGTAGCGTGACTCGTCTTCTTACCTTATCTTCCCAACTTTCCGTGTAACAGATAAGTGACCCAAGTTAGATGAAAGACATGTAAGTTGAACCAGCACGCCTCGATCAGTTATCATGACTTTGGACTTGCTGAGATTGATGCCCAATACATAAAACAGACTTATGTCCTTTACTTTTGTTAACAGCTGCTGGATAAGAGGACGGTGTCATCAGAAAATAGGTATTGTTAATAGCTCTAACACCAATTACACTGAAGTGCCAAAGAAACTAGTATAGGCATGCGTATTCAAATACAGAGTTACGTAAACAGGCAGAATATGGCGCTGCGGTCGACAATGCCTATATAAGACAAGTGTATAGCGCAGTTGTTAGATCGGTTACTGCTGCTTAAGTGAGTTTGAACGTGGTGTTACAGTCGGCGCACGAGCGATGGGACACAGCATCTCCGAGATAGCGATGAACTGGGGACACCGCTGTGCTTGGAAAAAGATCCTGCAAGAACGGGACCAACGACCTCTGAACAGAATCGTTCAACGTGACAGAAGTGCAGCCCTCCCACAAATTGCTGCAGATTTTAATGTTGGACCATCAACAAGTGTCAGCGTGCGAACCATTTAACAAAACATCATCGATATGGGCTTCCGGAATCGGAGGCCCACTCGTGTACCCTTGATGACTGCACGACACAAAGCTTTACGCCTTGCCTGCGCCAGTCAACACCGACATTGGACTGTCGATGACTGGTCGGACGAGTCTCGTTTCATATTGTATTGAGCGGACGGACGCTTACGGGTATGGGGACAACCTCATGAATCCATGGACCCTGGATGTCAGCAGGGGACTGTTCAAGCTGGTGCAGGCTCTGTAATGGTGTAGGGCGTGTGCAGTTGGAATGATATGGGACCCCTGATATGTCTAGATACGACTCTGACAGGTGACACGTACGTAAGAATCTTTTCTGATCACCTGCATCCATTCATGTCCAGAACTACTGCAGATTGGCCCCAGGAACACTCTTCTGAGTGAAACACTTCCCCAGACGTGAACATTACTGAGCATATCTGTGATGCCTTGCAACATACTGTTTAGAAGAGATCTTCACCCCCTCGTACTTTTATGGATTTATGGACAGCCCAGCAGGATCCATGGCGTCAGTTCCCTCTAACACTACTCCAGACATCAGCCGAGACCATGCCATGTCATGTCATGTTGCAGCACATTTGCGTGCTCGTGGCGGTCCTAAAAGCTATTAGGCAGGTGTACCAGTTTATTTGTCTCTTCAGTGTAAGATGCCTTTAGTCCAAACACCAACAGCACTCTTAATGACAAGTACAGCACAGATGTTGCACTGGCAGATAACTTTTTCCAGACAAGCCAGTCAAAGGCTTTCATATAGTCAAGGAAGCAGATGAAGTCAGGAGCACAGATCTCTCCAATTCTCGATTATTTGTCGTCTGTTGGGTATCTGTTCACAAGTCCCTTTTCCTTCAACAAAACCTGCTTTTTCTGTGGAAATTTGAGGTTGAGTGTATGGGTACAAACATTGGCTCAGGATTGAGGGCTTAAAAAAAAGTAAAAAAAAAAAACCGGCTCTCAACTACTTACCCTCAGTCTCAGAGTTAAAATATTAATAGTTTTGGCTGGTTTCGTTGTCTGGGAGCTGGGATACGTAGTTGTCGCATTACATGACAAATACTGCTGAGTCTACAGTATACAATATGAATATACAAATGAATCCAATGGTTGAAGGTTCCTATCACTCGGCAATTGCGAATTTTGAATGTAACATAGGAATTTATAAATGAAAAATTGCAATTAAATAAAATCGGAAGGTACTATTTTAACGACTTTGAATGAAGAGTATGATAGCAGAAGTACTTTTAAGAATGCCATTTATTACTGCAAACCACTTATTGGTGTCGATGGTCCAGCAATTATATAAAATATAAGTTGAATAACAGAGAAACAATAGATTCCAGCTTCACATAATTAGTTATGAGCAACAACATAGCTAGCAAGATATTCACTTCTAGACGCATACCTCGTGTTCACTGCAGAAGCCACGGAAATCTCACAAGTGCACAAGTTGGCAAAAAAAAAAAAAAAATTAAAAAAAAATAATAACGTTGAAATGGATCCGAGCACTATGGGACTTAACATCTGAGGTCATCAGTCCTCTAGAACTTAGAACTACTTATACCTAACTAACCTAAGGACATCCCACACATCCATGCCCAAGGCAGGATTCGAACCTGCGACCGTAGCGGTAGCGCGGTTCCAGACTGAAGCGCCTAGAACCGCTCGACCACAATGGCTGGCCGCAAGTTGGCACAACGAAATATTTCTATCTCCCGCGACCACGCGCAAACTGCTCAACACTCTCCAAGTATTTCCTGCGACCGACCATTGCGCCTTCCCGTCCAGCACTCTCCTGTCCCGTGCAACCCTCCTCCATTTCCATCCTGTTCCTTCATTCACTTCGGTAGTCGCCTACCGTAGTAACGAGAGCTGTGAGTGGCTAGAGCGTCCCGCCATGTCTCCAAGCCCATACACACTCACAAACATATTGAAACACATACGAAATACTGGATTTACATTTACATGACCTGAAATTAAATAAATATCCCTACGGCTGGACCGTAAACACGCTCTTACACAATTATTAAATACATAAACAAATCAAATAAACATATATCAAAGGAACAGAAACAAAAGTAGGCCAGTAACCTAATGTCCTTGTGCTTTCTAAAACACAGTAAATATTTGACCAATTTCTTCATGAACGGTATATATAGGATATAAACAAAGACATAGACGAATAAATATATTTATAAGCACGCTGCTACCGTTTTTTCGTGTAACTGTGGAATACTTATTGCCTGACGCGATCAATAGTAATCGGCCACTATGACCTCCAACAACCCAGGTACTATTCAAGTTACATGCCTGTAATTCATACCAATTTCGGTTTACACTACTAGCTTTCTAAACACATGTCGATAGACAAAATCGGATGAAACTTTTATAATTTGTAAATTCGTTGCTAGGTGTTACTTGTATAATTTACAGTCAGATACTAAACTTTAAACTAATAAAGATATTGAATATCTGAGTACACCATCAGAATCGTCGTGCAAATAATGGTAATGTACATGTTT